>NW_006202134.1:88577-91382 GCF_000334495.1 Tupaia belangeri chinensis
TGCCCAAAAAAAAAAAATCTCAAAAAAAAAAAAAAAAAAAAAACCTAAACTAAAACACAGGAGTATCTCTTGGAAATATTTGAGTAGGAAAAGACTTCTTAAATAAAATCCCCAAAGCACAGGTTATATCCCCAAAATAGACTGGCGGTATTACATTACGTTAAAAAGCTCTAAACAGAAAATGAAATAATAATTAAAGTGAATCAACAGCCCTTAAAGCGGGAGAATTTATTTGCAAACTATGTCTCAGATAAAGAATTGATAACCAGAATATACAGGAAACTCATACAGCTTACCTAAAACCTGATCAACCAAATTAAAAGATGGCAACTGAGGTGAACAGATAACTCTCTAAGGAAGACACACAAACAGTCATAAAACATGTGAAAAGGAGCTCAACATCCCTTATCATAAAAGATATACAAATCAAAACCATAATGAAATACTATCTAAGCCCAGTCAGAATGGTTAAGATTTTTTTTTTAATTAAAAATTATAAGTTCAAGCCATGCTATGAAGGAGAGGCATTGTATGTCCCCACTTAATATATACCGAATGTCTGCACTCTAAAATATATATATATGTATGTATATATATATTTGAAACCATACTGCTTCTGTTGTTATAGAGTCATAAAATTATACAAAATTATAAGACATATTTTGAACATTATCTTTAAAATTCAGTATTTTGAAATTTTGAAAGTTGTAAACTGTCAAGAATTATGGATTATGAGCTAAAATTTTTTGCTAGGTAAAGTAAATGTTTGTGGAAAAATGTAAAAATAAATAAATGAAAGAAAAAAATCTTAAACTAAAAATGTGAAAAAGGTGAAAAAAATTATAAGTGCTGACAAGGCTGTGGTGACAAGGGAACTCTCCTACAGTGTTGGTGGAATGTAAATTAGTGAGGACAATGTGGATATTCCTCAAAGACCAACAGATAGAATTATCATATGATCCAGCAATTCCACTGCTGGGTATCTACCCCCAAAATAGGGAAGTACTCGGTTAGGAAAAAATTTGCACATCCATGTTCACTGTGGCATTAAGGACAATTGCTAACACATGTAACTAATGTAAATGTTCATGGATAGATTGAAAAAAGTGTAGCATATGTACACTATGGAATGCTACTCAACCATAAAAAGTAATGAGACTCTGACACTTCATAGAAAATGGATGAATATGAAAGATTTACTAGTACACAAAGCAAGCCAGACTATAAAAGAGAGGCATTGCATATCAATATATACCAAATTTCTAAACTGTATGGCAGAAACTGAAAGATTGGACAGTATAAAGATATGAAGAATAACTATGGATACTATGATCTGTTTATAATATGTATAGTAATATCTTTGATTGAACTAATATACAATATATTCATGATGAGAAGATCATTTTGTATGCTCTATTAGTAAACAGATTGAATGTAAAGAAAATAGATAAATAAAACAAAATATTACTAAATCTAAAGGGAGAAGTATAGTGTAACACAGTAGTAGCGGGGGATCTCAACACCCCACTCTTCCTCTGGACAGGTCATCTAGAAAATAAATAAATAGACACGGGAGCTAAATGAAACCATAAATCAAATGGACTTGACTGACCTCTTTAGAACATTTTACCAAAAAAAACAAAACACACATTCTTCTCACCCCACATGGAACATTTCTGAAGATTGACCATACAACAGGGCACAAAATAAACTTTTACAAATTGTAAAATATGGAAATTATGTATAACGTCTTTTCAGACAATGAAACTAAATTTAAAATTAAGTGTAGAAAGGACTCTCAAAATACAAATACATAAAAATGCATAACCTGTTTTTGAATTACTTCACAACCACCAAATACAGTAAGACTAAAATCAAAACATTCATTGGAATCAATGATAAGAGCACATGAGTATCCATAACATTTGGAACGCATCAAAAGTAGTCATTAAAGAGAATTTTGTAGCAATTATTGTTTACATTTTAAAAAAATTGAAAGATGGCAAATAGGCAAGTTAACAATACATCTCAGGGAACTGATAAAACAATCCCCCCAAACAAAAAGTTACCAGCAAGAAAAAAATATAAAAGGCTCAAGCAGAAATAAATGAACTAGAGAGTAAAAGAACTATATAGAAAATAAATAAAGTAAAAACTTGTTTTTCTGTGATTATAAACAAAATTGACACAGCTAGAATAATTGAGAACTGAGAAAGGATCTAGATAAATCAAATCAGCAATGAATCAGGCAATATTACAACAGACATAACAAAAATACAGGTCATAATAGAATACTATGTATGATTATATGCCAAAAAACTAGAAAACTTAAATGAGATGGACAAATTTCTGAACACATACAATTTTCCAAGATTTCATCAGAAAGACATAGAAAGCCTGAATAGACCAATAATAAGCAATGACTATGAGCCAGTGTAGTCTCCCAATAAAGAAAAACTCATGTACCAATGGTCTCACTGAATTCTACAAAAATTTTAAAGAAGAGTTAGCACCAATTCTACTCAAACTATAATAATAATAATAATAATAATAATAATAAAATAGAAGTTTATAAAATTTATTTATGTATGTATTTATTTATTTTACTATCATCATAATCTTCTTTACATTACATTGGATTACCTATAACTTTACAGTATATTACATTGCTTTTTCAAAAGGGAATGACATGCATGTCAGTCAATACAGAGACATTAACCTCCCCACTTCATCATTCAATATATTTTCTATGTTTTTCCCAATCATTATTATTATTATTCTAATTATTTTTTAAAACAGTCAATC
>NW_006202134.1:91548-104150 GCF_000334495.1 Tupaia belangeri chinensis
ACTGAGTGGATACATACAATATCTTTCTTTCATAGCCTGGCTTACTTTACTCAGCAATAGATCCTCCATATCTGACCACTTTCTGTCAAATGCCAGGGTCTTGTTATTTTTTACGGCTGAGTAGTATTCCATAGAGTATATATACCACACTTTACCAATCCATTCATCAATTTGTGGACATGTAGGTTGGTTCCATGTCTTGGCAATTGTGAATAATGCTGCTTGAAGTAATAAGAGAATACAGTAAAGTGACATGATACAAAATCAATATCCAAAGGTCTATAGCATTTCTATTTATGAACAACAAGTTGAATGAAGTAGAGCTGAAGAAAGGAATCCCTTTCACCGTAGCCACAAGATGTATAAGATACCTAGGGATAAACCTAACTAAGAAAGTCAAAGACCTTTATAAAGAAAACTACGAGAATCTTAAAAAAGACATTGAAAGTGACATAAAAAAGTGGAAGGACATCCCATGCTCCTGGATTGGTAGAATTAACATAATCAAAATGGCAATTCTACCCAAATTAATCTACATGTTTAATGCAATTCCAATCAAAATACCAGAGATATTCTTCAGAGATCTAGAAAAGACAATTATAGAATTTGTCTGGAACCATAAAAGACCTCGTATTGCAAAAGCAATCCTGCGTAAGAAGAATGGAGTAGGAGGCATATCACTCCCTGATCCCAAGATATACTATAAAGCTGTGGTCATCAAAACAGCATGGTATTGGCATAAAAACAGACATGTGGACCAATGGAAGAGAATAGAGACCCCAGAAATAACTCCCAAAGCTTATAGCCAACTGATCTTTGACAAAGGATATCAGTCAATCCATTGGGAAAAGGAAAACCTCTTTAGTAAATGGTGCTGGAAAAACTGGGTATCCACCTGCAGAAAGATGAAACTGAACCCCCATCTTTCACCATTAACAACAGTCAACTCAAAATGGATCAAAGATCTGAACCTAAGACCTCAGACAATAAAACTACTTGTGGAAAATGCTGGGGAAACTCTGGGAGACATTGGAGTAGGCAAAGACTTCTTAAATAAGACTCCCAAAGCACAGGCAATAATCCCTAAAATAGACAAGTGGGACTATATTAGACTAAGAAGTTTCTGCACAGCAAAGGACACAGTAACAAGTGTGAACCGACAACCCTCAGAATGGGAAAATATTTTTGTTAAATATGCCTCAGACAAGGGACTGATAACGAGAATACATAGGGAACTCAAGTGCCTTATGCGAAAAAAAATGATTAACCCGATTAAAAGATGGGAAAGTGAGCTGAACAAAAGTCTCTCTAAGGAAGACATACGAACAGCCAAAAAGCATATGAGGAAATGCTCGACATCCCTCATCATAAGGGAGATGCAGATAAAAACCACAATGAGATACCACCTAATCCCTGTCAGAATGGCAAAGATTAAGAATATAAAAAGTGATAAGTGTTGGCAGGGATATGGTGAAAAGGGAACCCTCCTACACTGTTGGTGGGAATGTAAACTAGTTCAACCACTGTGGAGAACAATATGGAGGTTCCTCAAAGATCTACAAATAGAACTACCATTTGATCCAGCAATCCCATTTCTGGGTATTTACCCAAAAGACAGGAGAACGCTCAGTCAGAAAAGTGCTTGCACATCAAAATAGATTTTTTTTTTAAAAAAAGAAGGAACCCTCTCAAATTTATTCCATGACTCTTTCATTGTTTTGGTACCAAAACCAAACAAGGAAAGAAGAAGAAGAAAGAAGAAGGAGAAGAAAGAGAAGAAAGGAGAGAGGAAGGAGAAGGAGAAAGAAGAAAGAAAAAAAGAGGAAGGAAGGAAGGAAGGAAGAAAGGAAGGAAGGAAGGAGGAAGGAGAAAGAGAAGAAAGAAAGAAAGAAAGAAAGAAAGAAAGAAAGAAAGAAAGAAAGAAAGAAAGAAAGAAAGGGAAAAGAAAGAAGGAAAGAGAAAAGAAGAAGAGAAAGAGGAAGAAGAAAGAGAAAGAAAGGAAGAAAGAAAAAAAGAAAGAAAGAAAAAAGAAATCTACAGCCTAATATATCTGATGAATACAGATGCAAATATTTAAAACAAGATACTATCAAATTGTATCCAATGGCACATTAGAAAGATTATACACTGAGTTCAATAGGTATTGTGATGGTTAAGGTGCTATATTTCCACATGTCTAACTGCAGTTCAAATCCCAGACCTAGTGGCTTGAAACTCATACCAGACACATGTGCAAGTGTGCCCAAAATCTCAGGACAAGAGTGGAAGAGAATAATTGTGGTGTGGCCATCCTCTCTGAAGGGTAATTGCTCACTTTCCCTCTCACTGTTTCTGCCTCTCCAGTGAACATATGTGCACTATAGCAAAAATAATGATAATAAAATAAAAAGATCTATAAAAAAAATTACACACCATGACCAAGCAAGCATTATTTCAGGGATGCAAGTGTAGTTAAACATATGCAAAATAATAACATAATACAACACATTAACTAAAAAAAAAGATAAAAGCCATATGATCATATCAATCCATGGAGAAAAGCCATCTGATAAAATAAAACATACCTTCATAATTAAGGCTCTCATCAAAATTGGCATAGAAGGGATATTTCTCAAAACAATAAAAGGCATATATGTCAAACCTGTAGCTAACATTATACTGAATGGGGAAAAAAAAGCTGAAAGTGTTTCCACTAAAATCTGGACCAAAACCAGAATGCCCACTTTCTCCACTCCTTTTTGCCATTGTATGGAAGACCTAGCTAATGCAATCAGACAAAAGAATTAAATAAATGACATTCAAATAGAAAAATAAGTGAAATTATCTCTATTTGTAGATGACATGATTATATACAAAGGAAAATTCAAAAGAGCCTCCTTCCCAAAACACTTAGAAGAGATAAATGAATAAAGTGACAGAATACAAAAACCAACATATGAAAATCTATATAGCATTTTTTGGAGAGGTTTTATTGCTATAGGGTGTGTGTGCTCCCCAGACAGACAGAGAGAGACAGAGTGGCAGAAAGTGAGAAATCACCCCCAGAGGGGATGGCCACGCTGCAATCCCTTCTCCTCTGTTCTCCTCTCGGGATCTTGGGCACGCACGCACACGTGCCGGGCGTGAGGTTTAAGCCATCAGTTCTGGGACACGAACCACAGTCGACTACATGAGAGTCCAATGACATAGCCATTACACTAACTGGTGGTCCCTATATAGCATTTTTACACATAAACAATGAACATACTGAGGTAGAACTGAAAAGAGCAATACTATTTACAATAGCCATCAAAAAAAAGAAAAAAAAGAAGAGAAAAGAAGATACCAAGTAAGTGAAAGATTTCTACAAGGAAACAAACAAACAAACAAAAACTAAAAATAGAAACAGAAAGAGAAACACAAAAGTGGAAATACTTCCCATGTTCCTGGATTGGAAGAATTAATATAATAAAAATGTTAATTTTACCCAAATTAGTTTACAAATATAATCTAATTCTGATCATACTATCAGAGATATTCTTCACAGTAGTAGAAAAAACAATCATAAAATTTTCTGAAGTCATAAAAGGCCCTGAATCGCTTTTGCAATACTGTACAGAAACATATTATGACTCTGTGATATCCACTTTTTCCTGTCCTTTTCAAGTTATTACTGGAAGTCCTAGCCAATGTAATCAGAAAAAGAGCAAAATAGAAGGGATTCAAATAGGATAAGAAGTGCAATCGTACCTAGTTACAGATAACATGGTAATATTTATGGAAAATCCAAAAGAACCCATGAAAAACCTCCTAGAAGTAATAAATTCAGGAAAGTGAAAGGAGAAAAAATCAATACACAAAAATCTACAGCATTTTTATATGTCAACAATCAACATACTGAGTTGGAATTGAAGAAAACAATCTCATTTACAATAGATACAAAAAATTAAAATATTTAGGTATAAATGCAACCCAAGAGATGTAAAACCTTTACAAGGAAAATATAGGAGATCTATTGGTGAGTGAAGCAAGCCAGGATATAAAAAATATTGTATGTATCCACTTAATATATACTGACTATCTGCACTTTATGGTAGAGATCAAAAGCAGTGAAAATAGGAATTTCTGAAGGCAATGTAGAATGGGGGAGGGGAAGGGAAGAGTATAGAAAAGGATAGCAAGAGAACAAATAGAGAGGCATGACATTAGTGGGACACAGAAATGGTTAATTACCTGTTGATGATAACATGTATAGTATACTCAACTGAACTGGTCTGAGAAGTATTGTATCATCATCAAGCCAAATGATACATAGTAATTGAATGTTTATTCTGTTGTTATAGAGTTATAAAATTATACAAAATTATAAGACATATTTTGAACATTATCTTTAAAATTCAGTATTTTGAAAATTTGAAAGTTGTAAACTGTCAAGAATTATGGAGTATGAGCTAAAATTTTTTCCTGTGTAAAGTAAATGCTTGTGGAAAAATGTAAAAATAAATAAATGAAAGAAAAAAAAAAAGAAAGAAGAGAGGCCTTACAAGTTCTCTCTCTTTTTTAAGAGATTTTTGCTGAGGTGTGTGCACTCACCAGAAAGACAGAAGGAGAGAAATCACCCCCACCCCCAGGGACGATGGCTATGCCCCAATCCCTTCAAACCACTGGGTCTAGAGCTGTGGTAGACTACGTGGGAGTTCAGCAATGTAATCATTATGCCATCTGCTGGTCCCAGGAGGCCTTATAAATTCTAAGCAGGCCCATCACAGTACTAATAAAGCAGTAGCACCTCATGAATACCCAGAAAGATAGCAGACAGAAATACACTTAAGTATTAATGATGATGATCTTGGAGTGGTGGGATTCTAAGTGACTTCAATTTTCTTGTTTATATGTTTAGTATCTTTTTATGATGACTATGCATTACTTTTATTTATTTATTTTTTACAAATTAGTTTTATTTATTTATTTCAGTTTGACCAGAGAGGGACAGAGCGAGAGGGAAACTGAGAAAGTAAGCCAACAGGTCCAGGCCTCAAACCACAGTCAGTGACGTGGCAGTCCAGCACCCTTAACCACCATGTCATCTGCCAGCCTCTATGCATTACTTTTATTTATTTATTTATTTTGGAGAGGTTTTTGCTGTGGGGCACATGTGCTTGCCGGAAAGACAGAGAGAGACAGAGAGACAGAAAGTGAGAAATCAACCCCCTGGGGGACGGCCATGCCACAATCCCTTCTTCATTCTCCTCTCAGGTTCTTGGGCACACACACACATGCACCCAGTGTGAATTTAAGCCGCCTGGTCCAGGACTTGAAACACCGTCGACTACATGGGAATCCAGCGGCATCGCCATTACGCCAACTACTGGTCCCCCTATGCATTACTTTTATACACAAAACCATTTTCCGTAGTGTAAAGCACAATGAACAATGGCAAACATTTAGCAAACCACTTCTTATTTTCAGCTTGATCTTATCTAAGGTAGATATTTAAAAAATAAGTTTACTTTCCCAAATATATCCTTTCATAAAATATTTAGAAGATGTTGAAAAATAGAAGGAAAAAAATCACCCAATAAGCTACAAGATGCCTTTGAAATTATCTTCATTACAATGAGTTTCCTTTGGATAAATACACACACACAGATACACACCCACCACACACATTTATAAAATATGTATTTGAATAGTTGTAATAACACTAATATACTATTTCATGTACTATATTTGATCAATTATCATAAAACATAGCAAGCATTTCACAATGGTATTAACAATATATAAGTAAACATAATTTGCTGCTTAGTTATATGTATTAAAATTAGGCAAATAAAAAAGTCAAAATGACTAGTGAGAACTACTATTAACATTCTGAGAGATGGCTAATGGGAAGCACTAGGCACTCATCTCCTCTTTAATCAAAGTATAAAATAATAATTACTCAGCAACATTTTGATTAGAATTTCCATGGAAAAACACTTGAAATAAAAAGAAATTATCTGAAGCTTCCTGACAAGTTAAAACTTGAGAGAAACAACATAGAATAAAAAATTGAAAGGTTGGCCCCATGACACTGTGGTTAAGGGAACTGGATCTCACATAGCTGACTGTGGTTCAGGTCCTAGCCCTGGCAGCTTGGGTGAGGCTAGCAGATGGCATAGTGGTTGAGGTACTGGATTCCCACGTGGGCAACCATGGTTCAAGCCCAGTGGCTTGAAACTCCCACTGGGTGCATGTGTGTTTGTACCTGAAATCCTGAGAAAAAAAAATAGAGGAGAGGGGATTGCGGCATGGCCGTCCCCTCTGGGGGGTGAATTCTGACTTTCTCTCTGTCTTCAACAAGTGCACATGTCCTATAGCAAAATTTCTTAAAACAAAAAAGAAAAAGAAAACTATGCTAGGTACATGTGTGTGCATGACTCAAGTCCCAACAAGATGGAAAGATGGAGGAGAAAATACTGTAGCATAACCGTATCCTATCGGGGGTGTTTTCTCTTTCTCTCTCCCTCTCTCTCTATTTCTCTGTCTTTCTCCAGAGAGTGCACATGCCCTATGGCAATAAAATTATTAAAAGCACAAAAAAATAAAAAATTAAAAAATGAGAATAAATAATAAAAATTATAATCTGGAAAAAATGATGAAAAGCTATTTGATGATGATGTGGATAATAATGCCTTTGTCTTGACTGATATGCATATTTGTGCTGAAAAAGAAATCTAATACACTGTAAAGATACATGTGATTAAATGTAATATAAAAATTTATAATAATAAATTTAAAAAGAAATTATAAAAATTAAAAATTGAATTTGATACACAAAAATGGAAAAAATTTCCATATTCCTGGAGTGGAATGGTCAATATAATCAAAATGTTAATTCCATGCCAATTAATTTAAATATTAAATACTATTCTGATCAAATTATGAGTGATATTTTTCAAAGAAAGAGAAAAGTCAATCATAAAATTTTTCTACAATCATAAGAGACCCCATATTGCCAAGGCAACATGAAAAAATAAAAAGATTGAAGACATTTCACTACTGTGCCTCAAAACGTATTACAAACCTGTGATAAAGTAGCATGAGGGACTAGCAGATGGCATAGTGGTTATTGTGCTGAACTCCCACATGACAAACCATGGTCCAAGTCTCAGATCCAGCAGCTTGAAAATTACAAGTGCATATACATGTGTATCCAAAACTCAAAGAGGAGAATGTAGAAAGGATTGTGGCATGGCCATCCCCCCAGGAGATGATTTCTCACCTTCCCTCTCACTTTCTCTGTTTCTCTCTGGAGTATGCACACACACAATATGACAAAAACCTTAAAAAAAAAAAAGAAAAGAAACAAACAAACAAACAGGATGATACTGGCACAAAAACAAGACTGTAGACCAATGGAACAGAATAGAGAATACAAAAATAAATCCCCATTCAGCCAATTGACTTTTGACAAAGTACACAAGACAACCCAGTGGGGAAAAGAATTATATCTGCAGTAAATAGTGCTGTAAAAACTGGATATCCATCTGCATAAAAATGAAACTGGACCCCTATCTCTCCTTATTAACAAAAATCAACTCAAAATAGATAAATGATCTAAATAGAAAGCCTCAGACTATAAAAATAATTGTGGAAAACATAGCAGATACACTTAAAGATATGGGAGTAGGCAAGGATTTCTTAAGTAAGAACCTAAAGCACAGGCAACAATTCCAAAATTAGACAAGAGGGATTACATCAAGCTAAAAATCTAACCAGCAAAGGAGACAATAGAGTAACAGGACAACCCTCAGAATGGAAGAAAATATTCACAAGAAATGCTTCAGATAAGAGATTAATGATGAGAATATATAAAAATCTCAAGCAGCTCCCCCTTAAAAAATTGAACAATCCAATTACTAAAGGGCAAACGAGCTGAACAGTTTTCTAAGGAAAACATATGAATGTCTAAACTGCATATGAAAAAAGTGTTCAATGTCTCTCATCATAATGGAAATGCAAATAAAAATTGTAATGATATATCATTTAACTCTGGGAAGAAAACTTCTCTTGGAGGCCAGTAGATGGCATAGTGGTTAAGGTGTTGTACTCCCACATGGCTGGCCATGGTTTGAGTCCAGGACCCGGTGACTTGAAAATCACAATGGGTGTATGTGCCTTATACCCAAAATCCTGAGAGGAGAATGAAGGAGAAGGGATTGATTGTGGCATGGACATCCCCATTACGGGAGTGATTTCTCACTTTCCCTCTCTCTGTCTCACCAGAGAGATCATGTGCCCTATGGTAAAAATTTAAAAAATAAATTTAAAAAAATTAAGCTTTTTATGAATAAAATAAAGAACAACTGTTGGTTAGACTGTGGTGAAAAGGGAACACTTCTAAACTTCTGGTGTGAATGTGAATTGATATAGTCACTATGGAAAGCAATACAGAGTATCCTCAAAAACCTACAAACAGGGAACCAGCAGTTAGTGTAATGGCTATGTTGCTGGACTCCCACGTAGTCGACCGTGGTTCGCATCCCGGACCCAGTGGCTTAAAACTCACACTGGGCGCATGTGCATGTGTACCCAAGATCCCGAGAGGAGAATGGAGGAGAAGGGATTGTGGCATGACCATCCACCCTGGGGGGGTGATTTCTCACTTTCTGTCTCTCTGTCTCTCTCTGTCTGTCTGGCAAGCACACACGCCCTATAGCGAAAATCCTACAAACAAAACTTCCATATGACCCAATAATCCCACTTTTTTGATATTTGCCATAACATGGGAAAATACTTAGTTAGAAAGATATTTGCACATCCATGTTATTGCAGCAATATTCACAATTACTAAGACATGGAATCAACCTAAGTGTCCAAGAACTGATGATTGGATTGAAAAAGTGTTGCATAGGAACCAGCAGTTGGCAAAATTGCTATGTCACTGGACTCCCATGTAGCTGACTGCAGTTCGAGCCCCATACTGGGCAGCTTGAAGTCACGTCAGGTGCATGTGCATATTTGAGCAAGATCCCAAAGGAGAATGGAGGAGAAGGGATTGAGGCATAGCCAGCCCCCCTGGGAGGGTGATTTCTTGCTTTCTGTCTCTCTGTCTTTCTGGTGAGTGCACATACTTTATAGCAAAAACATCTCCAAAAAAAGGAAAGAAAAAGAAAAAGAAAAGAAAAAGTATTGCATATAGAATATTACTCAGTCATAAGGAAAAATGAAACACTATTACTCGATACAAAGTGGATAAATATAGGAGATTTAATGCTAAGTGAACTAAGCCAGACTATTAGACAAACATTGTGTATGTTTCCATCCAATATGGGAACTCAGAGCTTCCTATTTAGCTTCCAGAATTGTGCAGCAGTGCATATAGTATCTGTGCCACTGAGGCTGTGTGAGGTTTCTATTGCTAATAAATCTTGTAACTTAAATGACATTCACTTTCCTCAAATGCTGTTAGAAAATTCTAATGCCTTTAATCAAGATTATTGCAAGTATTTTAAAAAGGTATATTATGTGGTTATATTTGTTGGGAAAAAAATGGCTTCACACATACTGCATATTTTTACTTAAATAATAATTATTCATATATTTCAGTAACAAAAATATCTGATGTAAACTAAATGGAAAAATAACATACCAAAAATTTGGAAAAGCTGCAACAAATTTGCTTATACAGACATTTAAATTTTTCACAAGTTTCTTTAAAAAAAGATAAAAACATTAAATCAATACTATTTTATACATCATGCAACTACAAGAAGAGCAGAGAAAACTGAAAGCTAGTAGTTACAAAGATGTTACTATTAGAATGAATATCCTTAAGAGATGAAAACCATACAAAGAATCCTTATATCCACTAGTTGGCTTTTTAACAAAATCAACAAACTGACAAAACTTTAGATAAGTCATCCTAGAAAAGAGAGAGAAGATACTACTCAATAAATCAGATTTGGAAATAAAAACATAATGGTCATACAGAAATAAAAAGATTATAGGATAATGCAACAAATAAGGACTTAAGAGATAAAATTTTAAAATGACTGTTTCATCTGGAGCCTCTTCTTTTTTTAAAACTTTTCAAGGAGTTCTTATCAGATCTTATCAGAATAATGTAGCACTTGGGGGCAAAGATACAGCCTAGGAGCCCCGCACTGGAGGTGAGGATGGAAAAGACCTCTATAGCCACCATTAACTTCCCCTTGGTGCTGTGGTAAACAGGAACAAAGGCAACCCAGACACTACAGAACACCAGCATACTGAATGTGAGTAACTTGGTTTCATTGAATGTGTCAGGCAGGTTCCTGGCCAGAAAAGCCACAGTGAAGCTCCCCAATGCCAAGAAGCCCAGGTAGCCCAGGACACAGTAGAAGGCAGTGACTGAACCCTTGTTGCACACAATGATGAGGCTTCTGGGCTCAGAGTGTGAGTCTATGTCAATGAAAGGAGGAGAGATTCCCAACCAGATTCCACATATCTCCACTTGGATCAGGAGGCAAACAGGAGTGACACCCTTCGAAGCTCCTGATAACAGGAAATATCTCATTGTTCTTCCAGGATTTATGGCTTTGAATGCCAGAATCACGGTAATGGTTTTGGCCAAAACAGTGGAAACAGCCACAGTGAACACAAGAGCAAATGTGACTTGTTGGAGGATGCAGGTGGCTGTGTTAGGATGGCCAATGAAAAGCAAGGAGCAAAGGAAGCACAGCATTAGGGAAATGAGCATAATAAAGCTGAGAGTCTGGTTATTTGCTTTGGCAATGGGAGTGTCTCTGTGTTTCACAAAAATTTCTAAAACCACAGCTGTAAGGACAGAGAAGCAGAGTGCCATGCAGGCTATGGTCATCCCCAAAGCATCCTCAAAAGACAAGAATGTCACAGGCTTGAGGAGGCAATAAGTTCTCTCCCTGTTTGGATACTCTTTTTTTTTTTTTTTTTTTTTTTTTGGAGAGATTTTCACTGTAGGACGCGTGCGCTCGCCAGACAGACAGAAAGAGACATAGAGACAGAAAGCGAGAAATCACCCCCCAGGGGGGATGGTCACGCCGCAATCCCTTCTCCTCCATTCTCCTCTTGGGATCTTGGGCACGCACGCACACGCGCCCGGCGTGAGTTTTAAGCCACCGGGTCCGGGACACGAACCGCGGTCGACTACGTGGGAGTCCAGCGACATAGCCATTACGCTAACTGCTGGTTCCCCCTGTTTGGATACTCTTGAGGTAGGCACTGGATACACTGCTTTGCATCTGGTGAAAAAGCTTGCAAAAGGCATTTCAATTTTACAAATTATCTTTTCATTTTGAAGGAACAGTTACCTTTGTATCATTTTGAGTACATCCAGCCTCTGATGTAATACCAACTTACAATAAATTAAAATGATATATTAATGACACTGGAAGAATTCTTTCATCTGGTGATAATACCAAAGCCATTGAAGCAGTATCTCAGTAAAAAAAGAAAAAAAATCCTTATTTTCTATTTTTTTATTTATTAATTTATTTCTCTTTTTTAACATTAATATGCTATACATCATTACAGTAAACAAAATGAATTTTTCTTCCAAAATACACTGTCTGTTGGCTCAATCAAGCACATCAACATATATGTTATCAACAAACAATTTTTCATTTATGTCTTGTTACTTTGCAGTTTTTGTTTGTTTGTTTGTTTGTTTTTGCCATCCTTGATTCCCTATCTCTAACCCTCTGCCCTGTCCAACCCTCCTCCCATTGTCTCTGGTATTCATGATTGCTTTCTATGCCTATCCCCCCCCATTTAATTGATTTGCTAATGAACTTAATTTTTCTAAATAATTGCAATAGCAAGCACAGCTGATATATACATACACAAGAACCCATGTCTGACTTTAGGCATAAACCTCAGTGAGTAGAATGAATGTACTATAAAATAGTACCTAGCTGGGGCTATATAGTTTACTGTGGTCATCAAATACACAGTTTTTTCTTTAAATTTTGATAACAGTTTTAGTATTTTTTTCTCTGAATTTTTTTTTTAATTTACAATCATTCCCTGAGCATCATCACAACATACTAAATGTGGTTTCCCCTCTAGATTAAACTGCATAGTGGCTTAATCATGCATGTTATCATCCATAAAATTCCACTACTACTTGCATATATATATGTTTTTTACCCCATGTCTGACCCTCTGCCCTATTCCACTCTCTTGTTACACTGTCTCTGCTGTCTACAGTTGTCTTCAATTCCTTTTCTCCCAACATTTTGTTGACCACCCAATATCCTAAGTAATCTAACTACTTTCAATAGCAAGTTCAGCTGGTGGTTTCAAGAAAGGCAGTTTTGAACTGGTAAGGATATTTCCTTGAAACATAAAGCCTAGAAACAGGTTAGTATTTTGTTCAAATAGTAGGTACCTGAATCTATTGACAGCTCAACACAGGATAAAAATTCTTATTTCTCTTTTTTTTTTTTTTGAGAGGTTTTTCGCTATAGGGTGCGTGCGCTCGCCAGACAGACAGAGAGAGACATAGAGACAGAAAGCGAGAAATAACCCCCCAGGGGGGATGGTCACGCCGCAATCCCTTCTCCTCTATTCTCCTCTCAGGATCTTGGGCATGCATGCACATGTGCCCGGCGTGAGTT
>NW_006202134.1:105134-120187 GCF_000334495.1 Tupaia belangeri chinensis
CTTGCGCCAAAAATGACTAGATCACAGGAGCCATGGAGCTGTCCCCCCCCCAAAAAAAATCTTCATTGGTCTCTTTTGTGATTCCATGTGGCCAAAAATAAATTCATCCCAGATCTCTTTTCTACTCTCCTCTGGGTTTTCCTCTTGATAAATCTTACATTCCCATGACTTATTTATTTAGCCTAATAGAAAATTATTTCTCTTATTTCTATTAAGAAAAAAATAACTTTACCTAGTTCTCCTGAAATATCCTAACTTTCATCAATACCCTAATGTCTATCATTTTGTATGTAACATGTCACCTACTAATACAAGACTATTCTCATTGTACATTTTCATTTTTTGTCACTATTCTCATAAATTTTCCATATGAACAGTGAAAACAGTTTGATTAAATTAAAACCTTTTGGATCTTGACTGGAATTTTATTGCTTGTATTTAATTATTTTTAGATAAATTGCTGTTTTAATTATATTACTGAAGAATGTGGTATAATTTTGAAGTTTCTACTTACACCTGAAAGCACTGTTTGCTATTTTTTAGGTTTTTTTATACATTTGATAGCTATACATCATTTGGCTTGCAAAGAGAATTTATCCAACATAAAATGCACCTCAGACCAGTCCAGTTGAGACTACTATACATATTCTCATCAAGTACTAAACCATTACTATGACCCACATATATCTTATCTCTCCATTTCTCCCGCTAAATTACTTCCATATACCCTTCTCCTCTCCCATCCCTTTCCCATACTGTCTCCAGTGTCCATAACTATTTTTTATGCTTTTATGTCTTCCAATATTTCAGTCTCTACCACAGAGTGAGGACAATCAGTATATATTAAGTGGATATATGCATATCTTTCTTTCATATTCTGACTTGCTTCACTCAGCACTTCCATATTCGACCACTTTCTATCAAATGCCATGGTCCTGTGGGGTTTTTTTTATGATTGAACAGTATTCCATGGAGTATTATGTGCCACACTTTTTCAACCCATTCATCTGTTTTGTGGACATTTAAGTTGATTCCATGTCTTAGCAACTATGAATAATGCCACAATAAACATTGATGTGCAAGCGCTTTTCTGACTGAGCATTCTCCTGTACTTTAGGTAGATTTCTAGGAGTAGAACTGCTAGATCATATGGTAGTTCTATTTGTAAGTCTTTGAGGACACTCCATATTGTTTTCCACAGTTCCTGGAGAAATTTACTTTCTCACCAGCAGTGTAGGAGAGTTCATCTTTCACTCTGCCAACACATCATTTTCTGTACTTTTAATCTTCATCATTCTGACCAGGGTTAGGTGGTTTTTTACTGTGGCTTTAATCTTTATCTGCCTTATTATGAGGGATGTTGAGCATTGCTTTATAGGCTTTTTGGCTGCTTGTATGTCTTCCTTAGAGATTTTATTTTATTTTTTGAGAGTTTTTTGCTATAGGACGCGTGCACTCACCAGAAAGACAGAAAGAGACAGAGAGACAGAAAGAGAGAAATCATCCCCCGGGGGTATGGCCATGCCACAGTTCCCTCTTCTCCATTCTCCTCTTAGGATCTTGGGCACACACGCACACACACTCAGCGTGAGTTTAAGCCACCGGGTCTGGGACTTGAACCATGGTCAACTACATGGGAATCCAGTGACATAGACATTATGCTGACTGATGGTCCCCCTAAGAGAGTTTTTTATTCAACTAGTTTCTCCATCTTTTAATTGAGTTTATCTTTTTTTTTTTTTTTCAGGTAAGCCACTTGAGTTCCCTGTGCATTCTGGTTATCAATCCCTTTTCTAAACCATAGTATACAAAAATATTCTCCCATTCTGACGGTTGTCAATTCATACTAATTACTGTGTCCTTGGCAGTGCCAAACTTCTTAATCTGATGTAATTCCAATTGTCTATTTTGGGAATTATTGCCTAGGCTTTGGGAGTCTTATTTAAGAAGTCTTTGCCTATCCCTATATCTCCCAGAGTTTCTCCAGTGTTTTCCAACAGTAGCTTTATAGTTTGAGATCTTAGGTTGAGATCTTTAATCCATTTTGAGTTGATTTTTACTACTGGTGAAAGAAGAGGATTCAGTTTCATCTTTCTACAGGTATATACCCAGTTTTTCCAGCATCATTGGCTAAAATGAGTTTCCTTTTCCCACTGGATTGACTGGTATCCTGTGTTAAAAATCAGTTGTCTGCTAAATTTGGGGGGTTAGTTCTGGAGTCTGTATTTTATTCCATTGTTCCACTTGTCTATTCTTGTGCTGATACTATGCTGTTTTGATTTTCACAGCTTTATAGTGTATTTTGGGGACAGGGAGTGAGATGCCACCCACTCCATTCTTCTAGTGCTGGATTGCTTTGACAATATTTGGTCTTTTTATGAATCCAGACAAATTCTATAATTGTCTTTTATAAACTAGTGAAGAATGTCTCCAGTACTTCAATAGGAATTGCATTAAATATGTAGATTAGTTTGGGTAAAATTGCCATTTTGATTATATAAATTCTTCCAATTGAAGAACATGGGATGTCTTTCCACTCCTCATGTGTTGTTCAATATCTTTCTAAAAATTCTCGTAATTTTCCTTGTAAAGGTCTTTGACTTCCTTGGTTAGGTTTATTCCCAAGTATCTTACACATTTTGTGGCTATGGTGAAAGGGTTCCTTTCTTCAGATCTAACTCAGTCAGATTATTGTTCATATATAGAAATGCTATTTAGATTTTTGGATGTTAATTTTGTATCCTGCCACTTTACTGTATTCGTTATTACTTTGAGTTTTTCATGGATATATTTGGGTTTTCTATGTATACAATCATGTCATCTGCAAATAAAGATATTTTCAACTCTTCTTTCCTTATTTGAATGCCTTTTATATTCTATTTTCTGATTGCATTGGCTAAGACTTCCAGCTTTAAAAGGAAAAGGAGTGGAGAAAGTGGGCAGCCTCGTCTAGTACCAGTTTTTAGTGGAAAAGCTTTCATCTTTTCCCCATTCAGTATTAATGATAGCTATAGGTTTTTATATATGGCTTTATATGGCTTTCATTGTGTTGAGAAATGACCCTTGCATGCCAATTTTGCTGAGTCTTAATCATGAAGGACTGTTGTATTTTGGAAAATGCCTTTTCTACATCAACTGAGATTACCATATGGTTTTTATATTTCTTTCTGCTAATATGGTGTATTATGTTTATGGTCTTGCATATATTGAACAGTCCTTGCATCCCTGGAATAAGGCCTACCTGGTCGTGATGAATAATCTTTTTTATATGTTGTTGGATATAGTTTACAAATATCTTGTTGAGAATTTTTGCATCTATGTTTATCAGAGATATTGATCTGTAGTTCTCCTTTTTTGTCATGTCTTTATCTGTTTATGGAATGAGGATGATGGAGACTTCATAAAATGAATTTGGGAAGATTCCTCCGTTTTGGGTCTTTAGAAATTGTTTGAGTAGAATGGGAGTTAACTCTTCTTTTAAAATTTTATAGATTTCAGAAGTTAAGACATCGGGGCCTGGGCTTTTATTAGGAGGTTATTACTGGATCAAAATAATGGCTTGCTATGGGTCTGTTCTTTCTATGTCCTCCTGACTCAATCTTGGTAGAATTAGTCCATCACATTCATGTTCTATTGTTTTCTGGCATATAGTCACTCCTAGTCTCCTCTAATGATGTTTCATATTTCCATTGTGTCTGTTTTAATATTGCCTGATCCATTACATATTTCATTTATTTGGTTTCATTCTCTCTTCTTAATCAGTCTAGCTAATGGTGTGTCCATCTTGTTAATCATTTCAAAGAACCAATCTTTGCTTTCATTTATTTTCTGTATAGTTTATTTTCTATTTCATTTATTTCCCCTTGAATCTTTACTATTTCTTTTCTCTTGGCATTTGTTGTTGTTGTTGTTGTTTTTCCAATTCCCTGTGGCATGATGTTAGGCTGTCCATTTGCCACCTTTCCAACTTTTTCTTATGCACACTAATTGCTATAAATTTCCCTCTTATGACTTTTCTTTTCAGTGTCCCATAGATTATGGAAACTCATGTATATGCTGTCATTTGTTTCCCTAAATCTTTTTATTTCAGACCTAATTTATTTGGTAGCTGAGAAGTCATTCAGGCATAGGTTGTTAAGTTTCCATGTGTTTCCGTATTTTTGAGGACTTTTCTTGAAATTAATATCAAGTTTAATTCCATCATGGTCAGAGAACTTACTGGATATATTTTCTATGCCTTTGAATTTCCAATGGCTTGATTTTTGCCCTATCTTATGGTCAATCGTTGAGAAAGTTCCATGCAGGTGTGAGAAAAATGTGTATTTTGTCATCATAGGTGGAAAGTTCTATAGATATCTGTCAAGTTCATTTGAATTATGGTGTTGTTTAGGTCCTGTATCTCTGCTTATACTTTGTCTAGAAGATCTGTCTAAGGGAGATAATGAGGTGCTGAGACCCCCAACAATTATAGGGTTGCAACCTATCTGTCTTTTTAGCTCTAGCAGTCTTTCCTTCATGGATTTAGGTGCTCCTGAGTTGGGTGCATAGATATTTATAAGTGTATGTCTTCTTGAGGAATTAGCTCTTTTACATATAATGCCCTTCTTTGTCTCTTATTACAGTTTTTGTCTTAAAGTCAATTTTGTCTGAAATCAATATCATGACTCCAGCCCTTTTCTGTTTTCCATTTTCATGGGATATCTTTTTCTAGCCCTTCATTTTTAGTCTATGAATGTCTTTATCCATAAGGTGCATTTTTTGTAGGCAACAGATAGAGGAGGATTTCTGATTTTTTATCCATTCAGCCACTCTGTATCTCTTGATCAGCAAATTTAGTACATTAACACTTAATGTTATTTTCAATATTTCCGGACATGTTCCTATCATTAAGCAAGCCATTTTCTTGATTGTTTTATGTTCTTCTTTATCTGTCTGTCTGACTTTAGTTTTCTCAGTATAGCACTCCCTTAGGAAATTCTTGAACAGCTGGTCTGGAGTTGGTAAATAATTTAGGTTTTGTCTATCTGGTAATTTTTTTAAATCTTTTTTTCCCCCATGTGAAAGATAAACTTCCTGGATATAGTAATCTTGATTGAAATTGTTTTTCATTTAACACTTTGAATATATTTTTCCCATTCTTTCTTTGCATGCATTGTTTCTGATGAGAAAGGAACAAAGGTTTGTAAGTAACTTGACATTTTGTAAGCAATTTGATGCTTCTCTCTTGTCAATTTAGTACCTTGTTTTAGTGGCTTTGGTCAATCTGGCTATGATGTGCCTTGGAGAACACCTTGAGTTGATCGTAGTTGGAGTCCTTTGTATTTCTTTTTTTATTTAGTATTATAATTTTTATATTACATTTAGTCACATGTATCTTTACAGTTTATTACATCTCTTTTTCCAGCATGATAATCATGTATATCAGTCAATACAAAGACATTACTATCCAAATCATTATCAAATAGCTTTTTGTCTTTTTTCAGATTATTATTAATTATTATTTATTCTCATTATTTTTTAAACATTCAATCACTATATATCATTTGGCTTGTAAATAGAATTTAGCCAACATGAAATACTTCTCAGAACAGTCCAATTGAGCATACTATACATGTTATCATCAACGGGTAATAAACCATTTCTGTGTCCCACTAATGTCATGCCGCTCTATTTGTTCTCTTGCTATCCTTCTCTATACTCTTCCCTTCTCCTTTGTATTTCTTGTGTCTGGATCTTTGCCTGCCTCTCTAGGTTTGGAAAGTTTTCTTTCAGAATTTCATGGAATAGATATCAATGCCCTTATTATTTCTCACCTTCTGGGATACCAGTTATTTGGATGTTTGGGTGCTTAATGGTATCTAATATTTTTTATATATGGTCCTCATTTTTCTTGGTTATTTTCTCAGACCTTCTGATGATTTTTTCCAGGTCAGAGGTTTTGTCTTCTGCATTTCAGATTCAATCTTCTGCATGATCTAATATGCATTTAATATCTTCAAGGGAGGTTTTAATTTCCTGTATTACAGTCTTCATGTCTAACAATTCTGTTTGGTTCTTTTTTATGGCGTCTATTTCTCCTTTCAAATAGTGAAAGGACTTCCTCAATTCCTGGAGCTCATTGTCTCTTTTCTCTTGCATATCATTTAGTTCTATCACTACAAATATCTGATTTGTTTATCTGACACAAAGTTCCATTGTGTTGTCTATGGATGATGAGGAATTGATGTTTTCCCTTGGGGAGAGATTGTTTTTTTGGTCACTCATGTTTCTTGTGCCTCTGTGATGGTTTCTAGTCTTCTGGTGATTTTTATGTTTCTTACTAAGTTCTTTGAGTTAATTCTGAGCATTGAAAGGGTGCAGAAGGTGATTGGTGATTTCTCTGATGCTCCACCTCCCTGATGTTAGCAAGAAACCTGGACTGTTGTCACTGAACTTGGATGAAAAGTCCTCCCCATTTCTAGAGAACACATATGCCTGGGACTGAGTTGCTGAACTTTAACTGTGGAAGACAGAAGGGATCACATGCAATGCATTACACACTGCATGCTTCAGAAAATGCTGTGGTCTTAGAATTCACAGGCATGTGGGAGGTGATGAGACACAGACTCTGCACTTCAGTCTCCTGGTGATCTTGAGAGTTCAAAGTTGAGTGGGGGAGGGGATGAGTTAGGGGTCTCTGCAGCACAACCTTTCAGACGCAGACAGCTCACACTACAGCAAGGCTCGTCATTGGAATGGTTTGTTATTAAATAAGTGGTGGGGCATAAATATCTTTAATTTTGCACAATGTAAGGACTATGATGTAACTGTTCACCTCTATTGCTATGTAGCAGGAAAGCATATGAGAGCCTATGGAAATTAATGAGCATTTCTGTTTTCAATTAAATTTTATTTACAGAAATAGGTGGTAGGTTGTCTACTCCTTAGAGTTCTTTAATTTTGTAGATAATACTGGTGCAATAATATTATATACTCAAGGAAAGTTAATTATGTGATAATCCATCACATTTTTACTCTTGACTTACTCATTCCCATTAATAGAATCAGCTTCTCCTGGCTTCTGTCTCAAAGACATGCTTGGCATATAGAAACGTGTATGTTGTATCCTGTATCCCACACTATTTGCTTCTCTATTTTTATTTCTAATTTTACAAACTTATTTGGTGTTACAAATCTCCCATTAAAGACAATTTTGGGGGTATACTCTCACCTGAACATATCTATGTACTATTGCTAATGATTAAAATTAAGTGATGTCTTTTGTTATGACTAGAATTGCATAGTACATATAGAAAATTTCAAATCATTGTTACTATTTATTCTTTTTTTTTTTTTAAGAGAGAGATTTTTGCTATAGGACATGTGTGCTCACCAGAGAGGAGAGACAGAAAGCAAAGAATCACCCACCAGGGGAGTTGACCACACTACAGTGGCCACACCTTCTCCATTTCCCTCTCTGGATCTTGGGCATGCACATGTGCCTGGGATGAGTTTTAAGCCACTGGGTCCAGGTCTTGAACTTCCATCAACTATGTGGAAGTCCAGTGATATATCCATTATGCCATGGTTAATAAATAATGCTGGTACCAGTATTTATTCTTTATATACTTTAAAATATTGGTCTGTAGTTTTTGGTTTTGTTTTTGCTTGTTTGTGTGTGTGTGTGTGTGTGTGTGTGTGTGTGTGTGTGGTTTTTTGTTATGTCCTTGTCTGCTTTGGGGATCAGAGTGATGGAGACTTCATAAAATAAATTTGGGAGGGTTCCTTCATTTTGGGTTTTTAGAAATAGTTTGAGGCCTGAATACTGGTGGTGTAGGCAGCAGTGGTGCCAGTGGGAAGCAGGTCTGGAGCAGGCCACCAGACCCAGATCTGAAAGGAGTCATCTAGGGTGTTATGGAGCTCCCTTACCAGGTGTTTGGCAGATTGGAATAAGAGGGTCTGCTGTAAATGTGTGACAATGAGTGCTTCATATCTGGTTACTATGAGATATGTCATGAGAATGAAAATGCATATTGTGCAAAGTTGCATACAGCTAAAATACATGGATGAACACATGTGGAGTAGGTTGCATCACAGGAACTTGAGAATCTAAAGGGCAAGGAGAGTAGTCCTGAGTGCCAAGTGTTTGGGGCCACAGAAGTAGGTCTGTCAGCATATAGAAAAGCACATTTCAGCCCCACATTGTTTGTTTGGCATAAAGATAACATTGATGCCCAGGAAAGAGAATGTGATGAAAAAGGAGAGAAAGAAGAGATTATTTTGACAAGGAGCTCATTCCATTAATAAAACAATAAAAAGAACAAAATCAATAAGATGAACCTTCCAATAATAGTCAAGAAATAAACTCTGATGACAGGTGACCCCAGTTGAGTTGAGAAGGCCCAATCCCTTACCAAGGCAGAGAGAGTTACAATCAGCCAGCATGGGGTCATCATGGACCTCCACTGTATGATCAGACATGGAAAAAAGATGCTTTAATACTACTAAGAAAAACAACTTTCCTCATTTCTTGAGGAATAATGGCAGATGAAAAGGACACTCAGGGTGATGCAGGAGGCTCCTCTTCTTGGTTTCACAACTATAGTAATTCTGGAGGTGGTTGGCATTCAAATAGTAGGATCATCAATTGGAAGCATAATAGCAGATACAGAAATTCTGATTGTCAAAGGAAGACATGAATATGCTATGGAATAAGAAATATGAAAAGTCAAGCAAATACAATTAAGACAGATATGATTAGCAGTGAAAGGAAAATGACAAGGTTGATATGGTTGCCAAGGATAGAGCATTTACAAGTGATTTTCTTTAGAAGGCTTACTTGACTTCAATTTTGAGCAGCTGAAAAACCAAACAGACAGCTTCCAATGTCAGTGGAAAGAATGGCAGCATAGCAAGGGAAAAGCCCTATCACTAGACTCCTTATCCTTCCCAGAAGACTCCGAATTTATAACCAGTATTGAAAGAAGTCATTGGTAACAAGTCAGAAATGATAAATAACCCTTTATTTGATTTTAGTTTGATCACAGGAATACAAGAACCCCAAACTGATCAAATGAATAATTCCCCAACACACACACAAACACACACACAGAAAAAAAAAAAAAAAAAAGAAAAATACATACTGGATCTTTTAATCACAAAGCTACTTTTGACTGCAGTGTTGCTCCCTGTGAGATGAAAAATAGCCTCATTACACAAAAAAAATCAACATGAGCATAACTTAAATAAAATTCCATCATTAAAATCCCCACTCTTCCCAATTCCAGTCATTAACTCAGTTCCTCAAAAGCAGAAGTCAAAGAATCTTTTAGAAAACAATAAAATAATTTTTTCCCAGGGAGAACACTCAGATCCCTCAAACATTCCCACTTAAGAAAATAACCATGGCTTCTGACATACCCAAATTGTATAATTCATGTCCTCATGCTTTGAAAGGGAGTAAAAGTACATTTGGCACTCAAAAGGAACCTCATGATCATTTAAATGATACATTACAAAAAGCCAAAGCGGTCCTACAGTGTGAGGAGTCATTGCAGAATTTAGTTCTTGGCACTTCTAAAAGAAATGTGAACTATGCAAAAGCAAGTAGGAATGTAGAAGAATCTGAGAAAGGATCTTTGAAGAATGAGTTTCAGGTAAGCAGATCAGAAAAAAAGTGATGAACAGACATCTGTTGAAGATATTTTGATCAAATGGACTGGTGAGAATTGTTCACATATGTTCACTTCATAAGCTAAACAATGTCATTGAATGTATATAAAAAATTAAGTAATTAATTTTTAAAAAAGAGACACTTGACATTGAAATACATGGAGCAAAAGTTTTAACTTTGGGCTCCCCAACTAACAGATGCTTTATCCTGCAACACTGACACTGTTGAATAACTAAATGCTGAAAATATCCAGAAAATTGTCCATATTAGCATGTAATGCCACCGTTCCCAGAAGGAGTTCAAATTATGAATGACATCTGCAGCTAGTCAACAGCCTGGCTTATTCCTAGACTTGTAAACTTCTCTAGAAGATGCTTAGGTTGATGGCACTGTTAAATCTCATGTGTTTTACAAAACAGAAGGCTTTTAGAGTACTAGCTTGGATGTAGACCTTCAAAAAAGTTATATAACTCAGCTCTCAGGCCTTCTCCTGCCCAAGCTAAGCAAGCTGCCTCTTTCCAGAGATATTTAACTGGGCACATTGGTTTGAAGAACAAAACTGGAACACAACTTCCTGGGTCAAATCTCAATAGGGCATGCTATATTTGCAATATTAGTCATCGAAGGAGTGAGACAGAGAATGAATCTTGGCTTAAGTCAGCCCTGTGGCAGATTGTAAATGTATTTTAGAGAAACATCAAATGGGAATATAACATTTAGCAAGTATCCAAGAAAAAGCAAGAATTGGGTAAAGGCTTACTCAAACTTGCCATAGAAATGGTACCTCTGGTTCAAAATAAATAAGTGATCTTGAACTTGGATGGGGAGCCTGATCTGTCCAGTCTAAAAGGATTCCGGTGGGAAGGAATTTCTATTTCTTCATCCTCTGGGCTGGCAAGAAAGCAAGGCCTTTCTGAAAGCAGCACCATCATGGACAGGGATCCTTCTAAGTATAGCTCTCCAAAAAAAAATTCTGGGGGAGGTTTTTTGCTATAGAACATGTGCGCTCACCAGAAAGACAGAGACAGAGAGACAGAAAGTGAAAAATCACCCCCCCAGGGGGGATGGCTGTGCCAAAATCCCGTCTCCATTATCTCAGGATCTTGGGCATGCGCACATACATGCCTGGCATGAGTTTAAACCACTGGGCCCAGGACTCAAACTGCAGTCAACTACATGGAAGTCCAGCAAGATAGTCATTATTCCAAATGCTGGTTCCATATGTATAGCTTTTTCTTCAAGGAAGGTACAGCCAATGAAAATGAGCATCAGCATATTGACTCACCTAGTAACTCAAGGAGGGCTGTACAGAATCCAAAAGCAATGATAAGCCTTAAACAGGAAGAGAAACCTCTGGCAGCCTCCCTCAGAACAGGTGAAGGGGCCGAAGATGTTTTTACCCAAAGGCAACATAATGCACAGTTACACTCTAACCCTATTAATACCTCTGATGCATCCAGCAAAAGACCTGAGCAGCCAGGAGAGGTCCAAGCCATCTTCAGAGAATCAGAATGCCCTGGAGAGTAATGGGAGAAGGAAACTCTCTGTCACTGAAAACACAATCTCCCATTTGGCAGATGCAGCCAGATAGTAGCTGTACCTCTGGTGCTGAACAAAATGATGCCCAGGGTATTACAAAGGAATAAAGAACCACTGGAGATGGATCGTCTCCTGAACTCCCCAGTCTCGAGAAGAAAAATAAAAGAAAAATGTAAAGAAATAAAGAACTTTCTCAGGTTGACCAGCTGTTATTTCTCTAAGAGAGGACTAATTAAGTAAGTCCTTGTACATATAACAACCTTCTGCAAGCCCAGGCAGTACTTCCAACAGTTTATCTTGAAGTTCAGAGGCTATGTATGCCCAAGCAGCAGATAACTATGGAGATAAGTATACTGAGGACCTGTAAAATACAAACTCTACAGGCATTATAAGAAACATATGAAGCTTCTGAGCAACCAGACCAAGTTCCCTGGAGCCAGGAACAGTAGATATCAAATATCTGCCAATGCCACAATGATGTCTACTCATTTTTTAATGAGTTTTCCTGGAGCCTCCATATTTCCATATGTCTCTCTCACCCACTGGGGGACACTCTCCAAGTAGCAATATCTCCTACTTTCCAATGCCATAGCAGTGTCTCTGCTTCAGGGACACTCAAATCAGATTAAACAAGACCCCATATCTCCTGAACAAGATGAGACTTTAAATGCCGTGGTTCTGTTTGCAGTGTGTCTAAGGAATTACTGCAAGCCAATAGTTAGTATGTAAGCTTTTCTCTGGGTTATAAGCATCCATACAGTGGGTCTAGGACAGTTTTATAACAGGGATATACTGTGGCACATACACTCTATAGAATACTATTCAGCCATAAAAACCAACAAAACCCTGGCTTTTGATAGAAAGTGTAAGAATAAGGAAAATTTCCTGCTCAGTGAGGCAAGCCAGGATATGAAGGAGAGATATTGTATGTCCCCACTTAATATATACCGAGTGTCTGCACTCTATGACTGAAACTGATTGAGTAAAGGTTGTGCAAACACAAAAGATAGGTGTGAATACCAGATGTGGTGTGTGTGGAGGAGTGAGACCTAAGGAAGGACATTTGGAAGAGGGATACGGAGGCAGAGCATTAACGGGATGGGGAGGTGTGGTGTTATCTGTTGAAGATATTTTGATCAACTGGACTGGGGAAAAATGTTCACATATTGAAATGTTCACATTGTAGGCTAAATAATGTGATTGAATGCATGTAATTTTTTTAATAAATTAATTTTTAAAATTATTTATTTATTTTATTCATCATTTATTTTAATTTATTTTAATTGGCCAGAGAAAGACACACAGAGAGAAGGGCAGGGGAGTGAGAAAGCAAGTCACCAGATCCAGGACTCAAACCATTGTTGACCATGTGGGAATGTCTTGCACTTAACCACCACGCCATCTGCTGGCCCCATCAAGGACAATTCGTCGTTTTCTTCTTTTTTTTAATATAATGTGATTATAGCTTTTAAACAGTGAGACTTCTAAATGATTATGCCATCAGCATGAAATAAAAAATATAGTAACAACAAAAAAGGCATAAAAGACAGATGAGTAGAAGCATAGTGGTACAAGAGTCACATGTCCTCGGAGAAAATGCAAGAAACCACAGAAGTATTAAGTAAGCCTTTGGGGGCAGAAGATAAATCCATTTTAAAAATACATCTCAATAGCAGTTCACCTAGAAAATCTTACCCAATTGTCTTTACTTAAAAGTGCTCTTTTCTGTTCTACCACATTGTGTCTGACTTCTAATTCTAGTCTTAAATGGTATTTTTCTCTATTATGTGATAAGCTCCATCAGAGTGCTGGTTTACTGTTCATCTCCCATAGAGTTTAGGTTAATGCTTGGAATAGAGGAAGAGCTCAATAAATATGCATAGTGCTTAACTTGAAAAGTATTGGAGTATAATTTAGCAAATTTTGTTCTGATTTTCTGTAACCTAGTGTTATTGAGATGACTTTGTATTAATACATAAAAGGTTCTATTTATTAGGATAGTTAAAGAATTCATTTTCTAGAACTGAATGGATTTCAAGTGGTTCAGCTAATTTTCTGGGTGAGATAATCCTCTGAATTTCTCATTGCTTAGTTATTTTTATCACCTCAAATACAAGTGAAGATTAATATAACTCTGAGAGGCAGGCAGTCATGATGGAAGGTAGAGGGTTCTGAGGTTTGAAACCATGTAATAGAAACTTGGGTGTTTTAGAGAAATAGCCAGGGTTTAACTCTTCATAGAATCACATTCCCACATGGCTGACCACAGTTCAAATCCTGGGCCTGGTGGCTTGCTTTCTCACTCTCACTCTCTCTATCGCTTTCTGTCTCTGGTCAAAATTAGAGAATAATGATAACCAATAAAATTTTAAAAAAAGAAAGTCCTCTTGGAAGTTTGCATAACCACATGTCAAATGTATATTATCTTGGGACCAGCGGTTAGCGTAATGGCTATGTCTCTGGACTCCCATGTAGTTAACTACGGTTCAAGTCCCAGACCCTGTGGCTTAAACTCACGCCGGGCACATGTACATGTGCACCCAAGATCCCAAGAGGAAAATGAAGGAGAAAGAATTGTGACATGGCCATTCCCCCCCCGCCCCCCCATGGGGGAGTGATTTCTCGCTTTCTATCTCTCTGTCTCTCTTTCTGGTGAGCACATGCACCCTATAGTAAAAAAAAAAAAATTAAAAACTGTATATTATCCCCACTTAATATATACGTTGTCTTTGCACTCTATAACTGAAGCTGACGGGCTAAAGGATGTACAAACACAAGAGATGGGTGTGAATGCCAGATGTGGTGTGTGTGGAGGAGTGGGACCTGGGGAAAAACATTTGGAGGAGGAATACAGAGACAGTATTGTTGAGACAGGGAGGTAGTATTGTTATATTTTGATCAACTGGACTGGGGAGAAATGTTCACATATTGAAATGATTACCTTGTAAGCTAAGAGAGAGAGAGAGAGAGAGAGAGAGTCAGGTTATCACTGTGATTGTTTATGCGGGCTTTGAACTTGTAATCTTCCTGTCTCACCCTTTCTGGGATTATAGACATTCGCCACTGTACCTGGCTTTATATTGAATTTTAAGTTACTTTTGTGTATATGGTATTAAGGATTTTTTTATTAGTAATAATGAAGTATTATATAGGTTAAGCATCTCTAATCCAAAAGTTAAAATTCCAAAATAATGATTCAAAGTCTGAAACATATTGAGCACATATGCCACAGTGGAAAATTCTACACCTGCTCTCACATTTTTGGTTATAGTCAAAACACTTTAACAGTATTGTATAAAATTACCTTTAGGCTATGTATATCAGGTATCCAAGAGCATAAACAAATTCATGTTTAGACTAGGGTCCCTCTCCAAGGTATCTCATTATGAAAATGCAAATATTTCCAAATTCAAAAAAATCCAAAATCTCAAACACTCTAGTTGAACTAGATTTCAGATAAGGGATACTCAAATTACAGTATATTTATAAACTAATTATTTAAAATCAGGTTTTTTAATACTTTCAAGGGAGATTTTGACTTCTTGTATTATAGACTTCATATCTAGCAGTGCCGTTTGAGTCTTTTGTAAAGTGTGTAATTCCTCTTTTAGATCTTGCAGGAATTTCCTCATCTACTGGAACTCATCAACTTCTTTCTAGATCATTCATAAAATAGAATCTCAGATGTAGAAGAGAAAATGACTGGCCTAGAAAAATCCACCATGAAGACTGAGAAAATGGCACAAAAATTTGAGAAAATATGCGAGAAGTACTGGATACCATCAAATGTCCAAATATCCAGATAATTGGCATTCCAGAAGGTGAGGAGACCCATAAGGGCATTGATAATCTATTCCATGAG
>NW_006202134.1:120595-121675 GCF_000334495.1 Tupaia belangeri chinensis
GTTTGCTATGAGGGTATTTGGATTGATTAGGGTCTTTGGTGATTCAATAAAATGTGGGGGGAAAACGGTATAGAAAGCAAACATAGATACCAGAGACAGTGTGGGAGGAGAGTGGGAGATGGCAGGGGGTAAGAGATAGGGAATCAAGGATGGGGGAAAAAGGCAAAAAAAAATCAGGTTTTTTAATTAGATTTTTTTCTGATTGTTAATAACATTCATGTTTATTGTGAAAAGATGGGTAACTGCAAATATATAGGGTTTTTGTTATAAAAAATAAATAATTTGAGTAAAATGGGGGTTAGCTGTTCAGACCTCTCATCAGAAACAATGCAAGCGAAAAAAGTATGGGAAAATATTTTCAAAGTGTTAAGGGAAAATTTCAGTCAAGAATACTGTACCCAGCAAGATTATCCTTCATATATAAAGAAAAGACCAGAACATTCTCAGATAAATAAAACCTGAAAGAATTTACCAGCACCAGACCAGATCTCCAAGAGGTTCTCAAGGGAGTGCTATACCAGGAAAATTAAATACAGACACACAGAAATAAGAGTTCAAAAAAGTTTTTAGCATAGTTGAAAAGTTATATGGGCCAGCATGTAGTATAATCATTAAGGTACCAAACTCCCACATGGTTGACTGTAGTTCAAGTCCCCAAACCACAACAGAAAACAGATTAAGTACATGAGACTGATCTAGTGAAATTGTATTTTATGACTTCTGACTAAAATATTGCTGATTTCCATCTAGGCTTTGTTGTCTGGTTTTAAAGATCTTTGTTCTATCTTGAGTTGTTGGTAGGTTCATGTCCCTACTATTTGAACAGAATCCTAACCTGTTTCCTGGCTTTAAGTTTTAAGCAATGTTTTTTAGCATTTCTTTGATTTATTAAAATTAAAACTGCTTTTCTTTTTTTATTTAAATTTATTTGTTTACGTTCATTCACTGTACATCATTACAGCATACAAAATGAGATTTTTCCATCCACAGTACACTGTATATTTGCTCAATCATGCACATCAACATACATGATATTGTCAACAAATAATTTTCCATTTCTTGCTTCCTGTATGTTTTGCT
>NW_006202134.1:123063-125948 GCF_000334495.1 Tupaia belangeri chinensis
TCAGACATTTCCATGATTTGCATTGAACTGCTTGTGGATGAAGAGGAGTTATTCTTTTCCCTTGGAGGAGAGGTATTTTCTTGCTTTCCCATATTTCTTGTGGTCCTGCGGTGATTTCTTGTCATCTGATGGATGGTGTGTTTCTTTTGAATTCTTGAAGTTCAATCAGAGTGTTCAGGAGCAAGCAGAAAGAGATGATCGGGAATCTCTTTACAGTTCTGTCGTTATGGCTGGTGCAGCAGATTTAGTAGATATTGAGGAACATGTTAACCCTAATAGTATTTCAATGTTTAGCTACAGTGCCCTTAGATCCATCAGGAGCCATGAGGAATCTTCTTCTGAAGGCCTCAACTCTCCTGCCACGCTAGCTTTGTTTGCTGGAGGCTGAATTATCAGTAAAAAATCTTCATTTTTCCGGTCCCCTGCAATGACTAGTTACCAGGAGCCATGAGGACTCTCCTTCTGAAGGCCTCAACTCTCCTCCCTGGGCAGAAGGACCCAAAACTGCTTTCTTAAAATTACCAGCTGAACTTGCTATTGAAAGTAGTTAGATTACTTAAGAAATTGCGTGATCAATAAAATGTGGGGGAAAGGAGGGGAAGACAACTGTAGACACTGGAGAGTGTGAGAAGAGGGTGGTAGAGGGCAGAGGGCCAGAATATATATATTTAAATTATTGATGATAACATGCATGATTAAGCCACTATGCAGTGTATTCTGGATGGGAAATCATATTTTCTATGCTGTGATGATGATTAGGGAATGAATGTAAATTAATTAATTAAAAAAAGTTTCAGGGAAAAAAACATGAAAACTTTTTCTTGAATTAAAAAAAAAAGCATTTAAAATACCTATTTGATGACTGCAGTAAGCTATATAGCCCCACCTAGGTGCTACTTTATAGTATGTTCATTCTACTTGCTGAGGTTTATACCTAAAATGAGACTTGTGTCCATGAATATGTATATATCAGCTGTGCTTGCTATTCAAAATATTTAGATTAATAAAGATCTTTAGTGAATCAATAAAATGTATGTAGGAGAAGGCATATAAAACAACCATGGATACCAGAGACAGTGTGGGAGGAGAGTGGGAGATGGCAGAGGGTGAGAGATAGGGAATCAAGGATGTGAAAAAAAGCAAAATATACAGGAAACAAGAAATAGAAAATTATTTGTTGACAATAACATGTATGTTGATGTGCTTGATTGAGCCAATATACAGTGTATTCTGGATGGAAAATCTCACTTTGTATGCTATAATGATGTATAGTAAATAAATATAAATAAATTTAAATTTAAAAATAAGAGTGTTTATAAAATAAATACATTGAGACAACAAGTGAAAGTGTGAATTGAGAACAAAGGTGCTCTATATTCAATGTACAACTTCATTGTTTTTCTTTTTTATTGAGAAATAATTAAGAAAGTGGAGTTATCATAGGGTACTTACACATCTCATACCTGTTTGATTTGAAATGGCACTCTCTGGACAAGCAACACAAATAAAGCAGCAAACAGGTCTTTCCTCTTGGGTAATTTTCTGAAATCCAGGACCACAGCTCTGGCTACACACAGACTCAGGAGTCTGAGCAAAAAAGAGAATCATTAGTCATATTCATGTACACTATGAGCTTCTTTGATGAAATATCTATATTTCTCTTCCCCCTTACAGAAAATTTTGGCCTTTAATAGAAGTTCATCACTATGTGTCTTCCCAACTCTCATTATGCTGATATTACTTAGACTTCTAATTAATAGTTACATAAGGACAAGCTCAGAGTTTTCTGGTTAAGTGAGTTAGATTCCACATGGTAAACCATGTGGCTTAACTTCTGGATCTGGCAGCTTGAAAAATATGTCTGCTGCATGTGTGTGTGCCAAAAATCCCAAAACAGAAAAAAAAAAAGAGATCATGGCATGACCATTCCACATGGAAGATCCATTCGCGTTCTCTCTGTCTCTCCTAGAGAGCACGTGTCGTCCAGCATAATTTGAAAGAAAAAATATAGTTACTATGTTAACTTTTCTCTGTATTCATAACTATTTATGAAATATTACCAAGGTACCTAATTATTTTATACATGACTGCAAATATTTGCAATGGTTGGTCACATGGTTGACCATGTGAAATCTAACTCACTTAATCAGCAAGTTCAGAGCTTTCCCTTATGTCACTATTAATTAGAAGTCTAAGTAATATTAGCAAAATGGGAGTTGGGAAGATACATAGTGATGAACTTCTATTAAAGGTCAAAATTTTCTGTAAGGGGGAGAAAAATATAGACATCCTATCAAAGAAGCTCATAGTGTACATGAGTATGACTAATGATTCTCTTTTTTGCAAATATCCCTTTGATTATTCTCTACAGTTATTTAACCAGTTTATTCAAAACCATTTTAATGCAGTGTTGTTAGGAATGATAACCTTGGTTAGGCCAATATAGATCAGGGAACTGGCTTGGAGCACAAAGAAATTTTAAGGAGAGACTATATGTGCATTTTAACTCAAGACATTCCTGGCAGCATGAGCCAGGATACAAAATACAAAAATACAAGATACAAAAATGAGAAATAAGCCAAAAGAGAAATTAACAAACTAGAGGCAGTCTAAGGACATATGTTAGATGAACAAAGGACCTAAAACAAGATAAAAGGAGACCTTGGAAAAGAGAAGCCAGCTTGTCTCCCTTGGTAATGACCCATTCTGTCTATGGGCCATATCTATCTATCTCAATAAACCTTGTGTTCTGCTTATCTCCTTGTCCTTCACTTCTTTGCTGCAATGGGGGACACAGACATTAATTTTATCAACCTAACAGCTTTATATGTTAAAGATTCTCGGCGGTGCCTGCGTGGCCCCCCCAGGCCTGCGTGGCCCCCCCA
>NW_006202134.1:127281-146576 GCF_000334495.1 Tupaia belangeri chinensis
GAGGGCAACCATGGATGCCAGGGACAATGGGGGAGGAAGATGGGACATAGCAGAGGGTGGGAGATGGGGAATCAAGGATGGCAAAACAAAAGGCAAGGTATGCAGGACATAAGAATTGGAAAATTATTTGCTGAGAACATGTATGTTGATGTGCTTGATTGAGCCAATGCACAGTGTATTTTGGATGGAAAATTCATTTGTGTGTTGTGATGGTGTATTGTGAATTAATGTAGAAAATGAATAAATTAAAAAAAAAGAAAAAGATTCTCAGGAGTTGGGCTCCTGAAAATATTTATACCATATCTTCATCTGTGGTTGGGCAGAACATGATAGGTTCTAGATTTTTTTTAAATCTAATGATGTGCTATATAGGCTCACTATTAAAAGTTAACTAGTTAAAAATTACAAATAATGACAGTTGGTTATGAACCATAAATTGTGGTTAGTTCTCTAATGGGTTTTGAGTGTAAGTGAAGTACTGCATTTGACCTATTAACAATATAATAAGTGTGCAAAGCATGATTGTTATGTAAATCATCAGCCTAAATTTAATCACCCAAGGTTATGGTTAATATTTTGAGATGCTTGAAGGTTGAAGACTGAATATTACACAAAATGACAAGAGAAAATTTGAATGGCATGTTCAAAAAGATGAATGGTACATTAAGCCATAATCTACTTGTATTCACAGTACACCAAAATCTAAAACATTTCTTCACAAATGATAAAGGGTTTTAGGATTTATGGAGGAAATTTGGGGGTGGAGATATAGAATAATGTGCCACATAAAGACATAAAACATTTTGGTCAATGATGAACCATATATAGGACAATGGTCCCAAAGGGTAATAGGCTAGATGACATAGTTTCTGTGTGTAGTAGGCAATATCATCTAGGTTTCTATAAGTCAATCTGTGTTGTTTGTACAATGACAGAATTGTCTACAGATGCATTTCTCTGACCTATTCCTCTCTTTAAACAATGTTTAACTATGAATATATGTTTATCCACTTGTTTATGTCATTCATTGGACAGCTGCTTGAATATACTAAAATTAAAAAAGACCACTACATATAAACAAGTTTTTATAGTTCTACTTCAGAATGTTTAAGCAAAATCACATAGTATATGACTAACAGGTGGCATGAAGGTTAAGGTGCTTCATCCCACATGGTTGACTACAGATTGAATCCTGGACTCAGCAGCTTGAATATTATGCTGTGTATATACATGACCAAAATCCCAAGAGGAGAAGGAATTGCAGTGCGGCCATCTCCCCTCCCTCCACTCCATGTTTCATTTCTCAGTTTCCCTCTCTCTTTCTTGGTTTGTCTCTCTCTGGTGTGCATGTGTGCCCTATAGCAAAACAAATAATAATAATAAATACAATTTTAAAATAAAATAAAATTACATAGTACAAAGTCAAGAGGTAAAAGGCAAATTTTATTCTGAGTTAAAGTATTCACACAGTTTCATTTCAGTACTCTGTTTACATAACTCTGTATAATTTAATATTGCGATGCCATACCTCTTTAAAATGAATAGGCCATTTTATCATCTTTTCATTGATGATCAATCCTTGATCATGCAGATTTCTGTGAATAAAACCTCCTACTTTAACCAGCAGCCAACTGTCATTAGGAAAATTTACAAGGTTCTGAATATCATACTGTGCCATATGATTTCTTTTTTCTTCTAGTGGTATGTAGTATGCAGGACTACTTATTAAAAGGCTTTTCCTCAGAAATGGATGAAGCTGGATGAGATACAATTTAGAAATTAGGAGTTTATTTAATGTAGAGATGGGAGCTCCATACTTACTATGTAGTCTATTTCTGCCTCCCTACCCTTAGGATTACTTTCTGATAAAAGCTTAGTTTTGTTTGGGTGTCACCATCTCAAGGCGCATATGAAGGGAACTCTCTTTTTCTTTGCAAAAAGAATGGAGAATAAGTTGCATCTTATGAAAAAAATCTAGAATATTTCCCAAAGGGTGATTTGTGCATGAACTCTAGTAAAATACAGACTCTTACTACTTTAAAAATGGCATTATATGTGGGTCAGCAGGTGGTATAGTGGTTGAGGTGCTGGACTCCCACGTGGTTGACTGGGTTTGGGCCCCAGGCTCAGAGACTTGAAACTCACACTGGGTGTATATATGTCCATGCCCGATATCCTGAGAGGAGAATGAAGAAGGGATTGCAAAATGGCCATCCCCCCAGGGGAGTGATTTCCTGCTTTCTGTCTCTCTCTGTGCCTCCAGCGAGCACATGTAACCTGTAGCAAAAATCTGTCCAGAACAAAAGAAGGCATCACGTGGATGGATAGGTTTAGTTCTTAACCATGGTGATGGCAGTCTAAATGTACTCATATATCCAAACTCATTCAAATACATACATTAGTATGTGCAAATTTTAAAATGTCAATTATGCCTCAAGAAAAATTTTAAAAAGAGGACAAATGTGCTTTTTCATTATCTTTATTTTGAACTTTTCTTGATAAGAATGGAACAATTTATGATAAAATTTGTATTTTAAAAATATTTGAAATCTAAAAAATTGAATTCTAAAAATATTTTTTAAAATATATAAGCCTCAACCTTTGGTTTTATGATATTCTACAGCAAAAAATTAACATTTATTATTTATATAAGTATTTAAATTGTGAAAAGAAGTCTGACTGCTTTCCTATTTTTCCAAAGTCCTTTCAAGAGGGCCTAGGGGGAGTCACACCCACAAACATTAACAGACCATTTTATCCCATTTAACAGGACTTTTCCTGCATCCTATCCCTGGCATAGTATCTTTGAGATGTATATTCAACCGATTATAGTATATTCTTTCGCTAATCTTCCCAAGACACAGAACTTCCCTTTCCTTGAAGTGTAGATTAAGCATTTCTTTTTAGGAATCTCTTCCCAGGACACAGATCTTCCCTTCCAATCACCAACCTAGAAATTGTGAAACCCACCTATAACCTACAAGCCCTTGCTTCCACATGTCCCATCTTTTTGGGGCAGACCAATGGAAATCTCTTCACTAATTTTGTCTGTCAATCTCAAAAAATCAAATAAAAGGAACCCCTGTACGTGATCACCCCAAGAAAGGCATGCATGCCTGCTCTCCAGGCCTGGGTCACTAATATTCTGCTTGGAAATAAACTGCATTAATTATTAATTATTAATTTTTTAGAGTTGGTTATTTTTCCATCGAAAAAATCTTTAATTTTTGGAATGGAAGAAATTTAAGCAATCCATAATCACATCTAGGTTTTCATCTTGACAAAATTACCTATTTTCCTAAAAGTCAACTTCAAATTAGTGCTAAATGCAAATTAAATGTTATATTATTAGTACAGATAGAAATGAGATGGTAAACTAAACTTTCTGATGCTATTTTTACTTGTATATATACTACATTTACTTATTTTACTCAACAAATTTGACTCATGTATTTGTCCTTTTTGCATAAAGATATTTTATGTATTACTATGGAAGTAGACAGGTTTGTTTTAAAATACAAATTTATTTGTAAACCAGGTAAGATATTCTAAATGTATGTAAGTGGTATAGTATTTTAAAATTGAATCACAGTCCCTAAAATCTCATAACTTTTGCATATATTGTAAGTATAGTTATGCATAAAAAATGAATCAACTTAGGCTATTATGTGGAACCCATTTTTGTTCTTCTCATTATAAGTACTGCATAAAGGGATTGGGTCATGGCATATACATTACTATATGAAATAGTTGAAATCAAATATGGCCATTATATCAACATTTATTGACATTTGATACATTCCTAGAAAATGCATATAGATTTGATCAATGTTTTATTCCTTTATATTTTGTTATGAGTGTCTTTTTTTGGATATTTTATGGTAGTTTATTGTTCATTAGAAAATTTTTTTCTGATATAATTCAATATTTTTAGTCTAAGTCCCCAATAGCAGAATTTTCTGAATAGAAATAATGATTATATAAATACTTTTAAATTTAAAAAAATCATTTAATTTTATTTATTATTACTATTATTATTTAATATTCTATAGGGTATGTGTGCTCACCAGAGAGAGACTGCAAGAGGGAGAGGAAACAAGACACCAGGTCCGGAACTTGAACTGTGGTCAGCCATGTGGGAGTCAGGCATTTTAACCACCACTCCACCTGCTGGCCCCTATACAAATAATTTTATCTAGTATTTAAAAATAAACCATTTCCCACCACCATTTTGCCTAACCCATTTGAACTTGAGACAACTGCATGACCATAATGCTGTGTTTTATTAAAATACCTCTAAATGTTATCAGGTGCCCAATTCATGCACTGGCATGAAGGATGTTTACCTGCCAGGGAATTAACACAGGCTGATCTGCATCTCCTGGAGATCCCATTTCTATTTTCTGTGATAGCATTTTATGAAGTGCTTGGGCTACCACATAAACAGCATTATAGATTAAAAAACTGGAGTCAGACACAGTCATCATGTCCATACCAGATGGCATAAACTCTAAGGAAGAATTTATTGGGCAGTCCCCAAGTTTGTTGCATAGTGATCCAGCAGGTAAGCAATTAAAATTCTCAAACCAAAGTCTACTGAAGTAAAAGTCTTCTGGGTATTGGGAAGGGTTGACTGTCTTGAGAAATTGTCTGAAGCCAGGGATTTTTCTTTCCTGATTTGAAAACAAGAGGCTTCCATGGAAAAGGTTTAGTTTTTCAAACTTGGCATAAAAAATGTCTTCCCATTGTGATGAGTGGAGATTTCTTATTATCCACACTTTTTCTAAAATTAAATAGAATTCTTTTACCAATACGAGGCTCAAGACACTTCCTTCATCACCAAATAGTATATATATATTTGCAGATGAAGTTCTGATCATAGGCATAAAATTGACATCACGTTGTGCATAAAGACCTGTTGTGGCAGGGAGCTTTTCTGTGAAGGCCACCCAGATACCCCTTTTTATACTCTCCGCCTTGAGATCTTGAAGAAACAACTCCCCTTGCATATCATCAGATACATAGAGTGCCACCCATCTCCAGCCAAAATGCAGCAACAACCAGATGATTCCATGTGCCAGAGAGCTGTCCTTGGGAGCCAACTGATAAACTGATGAAAAATGGCCTTTATCACTTAGAACAGGATCAAAAAGACCATATGTGACCTGAATAAGAAAATAAGTAGCCTGATTCTGACCTTAGTGGAACGTGTGGTTATTCCCCTTAAATAGAGGGCAGGTAATTATCTACCTGATAAGTAGAGAATTGGATATTGGATGAAGAAAAATATGCTGAGGCTATGACCCTATCCTCTCATTCTCGGCATCATAAACTTATGTTTTTCAGTCCCATTCTTTTTAGCAAAGGTGACTAGTCTAGATCAATGGTATTACTCCCTGATCAAAGCATAAAAGAAAAAGTGTAAGCTTCAGTACCCTCCTTATCATCTATACTAAGAACTGAAGTAGGCATAAATTTCATAAAAATGGTATAACAAGATGTTGGTGATTCCGCCATGCTGGCCTCATGTAACATGTGAATCAAAGGTTCCTTTTCTGAGCTAGCAAGGTTAAATGTAAACTCAAAAAAAATTAATTTTTTATTGTACTGATCTTTGGTGCTGTGGACTTAAATGATCATTAGAGCTTCATTTATGTTATCTTTCATTTATAAAAATGAAACTACTTACTCCCTATAATATTTTTAAAGTATGTATTTTGGGGACCAGCAGTTGGTATAATGGCTATGTCAGTGGACTTCCATGTAGTCTACTGAGGTTCAAGTACCAGATCCATTAACTTAAACTCATGCTGGGTGCATGTGCGTGCGTGTCCAGGATCCCAAGAGGAGAATGGAGGAGAGGGGATTGCGGTGTGGACATCCCCTCTGGGGGATAATTTCTCGCTTTCTGTCTCTCTGTCTCTCTCTGTCTTTCTGGCGAGTGCACGGACCCTATAGCAAAAAAACTCTAAAATAAATAATGTATTTTCCAGAACATAATTCTCAGAAGTTAATGCTGTCTGTTTACCATAATGTCTCCCAGATGCTGCTTGTGTTAGTTTCCTTGGAAAGAATCTCTGAGGTGAGGAATCATTATGTGATAGTAACTGGCAGTGCTTTCATGAGCTCTTCCTGCATGGATGTGAGGAAGGGCCAAAGAAACTTGTAAACCACAGCAGCTATAACTGAACCATATTTAATTTGGGGAATCTCTAATGCTTGAATGCCCCTTCATCTTAGTCCAAAATGTAAACCAGATGCATAGGTCTTTGTATCTTTACCACTAATTGTCATTGTCCTCTGAATGCCCCTGATAATGTCCTAAGATGGGGTATTTCCCTATGCTGTTTACACTTTCTAGGAGACACACATCTTTGAGTTGTCATCAGTCAATATTCTCAACAGTGGAGTTTGAACACACTGACTATGAACAGGGATATGGGTGGAGCCTCACAGATTCCACTTTTATTTTCTATTTTATCATTGCACTATCAATAATATCGTGATGCAGGAAATTCTCTGCAGTGTTTCTACCTTGCATGAAAAATGTAAATCCAGATTCCATGTTTTATTTGCTCAGAAAAGAGAAAACTGCATTAAGAGAGATCAAAACATAATTCTCCAGAATTGGTGACACACTTACCTGTGGGCTTTTGTAGAGCTCCAAAAGGGTTCCAATTTCAGCTGAAAATGTTGGCATGTTTCCTGTAATGACAGCAATAGATGTTTTCTGTCTCTGGCAGTTATAGTTAGGCAGAGTCTGATTTCCTCCACAGAGCAGAAATAGAACACTCTTTAAGGTCCTTCGGTGACTGGAAAAGGCATTGTAGAAATCATAACCCAAGGAAATGTTGGGGAGCAACTGGAGGCTCTTGTTGATGTCCTCAATGGCAAAGAGAAAAGTCAGTACAAACTGGTAGTTCCTCCAATGATACCTAAACAGAAGGGACACCATTAGGAAACATGGTCATGCAATCCAAGGTAAACTCAGCCAATCCAAGAGACACAAACTTCAATTTTAGGTTGCTATTAAGAGATTTTCCTACACTGGTAAATGAAGCTGATGTGAATAAGGTTTCCAGGGCTCTAGAAAACCATGAAATCTTTTTTCCTCTATTACAGCAAGTTGTATTGAAACATTCAAGAAAGGTTTTTGAGGACACTGTGAGTGGAACAAGGACTCATTGAGCTGTGTGATGATGCTGTCACCTCAACAGAGTTGATATTAAGAGAGGATTAGTAATATATGGCAAAGACGGCAAAATGACTTATTCTAGGGATGTAAATAAGGAATACACACATTCACCATTTTTATACATTTATAAATATAAAAATTATATATATGTAAAATATAGATATGCATGTCTATAAAATCCAACATATTTAAAAATTTTTAAATATAATGTGCAGTGATTAAACTATGGTAAATTACGGACACTTCACCTCAAATATTTCACATTTTCTGTGATGACAACATTAGAAACACATTCCCTTAGCAATATTAATAATGCACAGTATGTAGCAATTAGCTCTATTCACCAGGCTTACATTCACATCATAAATACTTCCAATTTAGGTGTATCCTAAATGTTATTTTGGTTCTACTGAAGTCCAAAAAACATGGTACAAATTATTTTTCCTATGCTCTGCAACATTTAAATAGCACCTAAGGGGCCATCAAATGTTATGGTGATTAAGGCACTGGGCCCCACATAACCAATTTAGTTCAAGTCCCAAACTTGGTGGCTTGAAAAGCACATCAGGTATACATGTGCATGGATGCCCATAAACCCAAAGAGAACACAGAGGAGAAGGGATATCAGTATGTCTGCACCTCTAGAGGGTAATTTATAATTTGACTCTCTGTCTCTCAGTATCTCTCTGGCAGGCGCACATATTCTACATCAAAAATCAAAAAACAACAAAAAGCACCTGAAATTACAGTTTTCAACCATTTGGCAAAATTATCCTCTAAAACATGCACTTCATACATTTTAGATGGCTTTTTGCAATTTTCTTCTATAGTATTACATCGACTCTAATAATGTTTTAAAAATAATTTTCCTAGAAATATAAACATTTCATTCAGATGTTCTAGTTATTTATTATTGTGTGAAAAAAGCTTATAAGCACCAGCAGATGGTGTAAGTGTTACATCACTGGACTCCCACATGATCAACAGTGATTCACATCCTGGACTCCATGGCTTGAAACTCAGGCCAGGTGTGTGTGCATGTGCCCAAAATCACAAGAGAAGACTAGAGGAAAAGGGACTGTGGTGTGGTCATCCTCCCAGAGGGGAAGGTGTGATTTATTAATTTCTTTTTTATATAGACCATATATAGTTTATTTTTAATACCCATCATGCCATGAATTCATAGGGAATAGATTCCAGAAGCTCAGGCTCCTTTTCACTGGTTCTCACAAAGTATGTTTCTCTGGGTAGAGCAGGCTGGGAACCCAGATACCTTTTATTTTGGCTTTCTTTTTCTAACCATTTTCCTTCACACATTTTAAGAAGCTATCTCTGCTCTTAGAATGCTTAACATGATTTCTCACTTTCTGTCTCTCTGGCAAGCACATGCATCTAATAGCAAAAGTCTCTTGAAAAAGAGTTTATACTCAATTAAAAAATATTTTCCTCTGCAGTTAATTCTAGTTTCTAGTGTATTATTTTACAACTAAAAATTAGTTGCAATAGAATATTAGCTAAAATATAGGGTTTTAGAATTAACTCACTTTCTTATTTCTTAATTACTCCTCTTTATTGCCTCTAATATTTTTTCTTTTTTTGGAGAGGTTTTTTATTTGCTATAGGGTGTGTGCACTCACCAGACGGGCTGAGAGAGACAGAGACAGAAAGAGAGAAATCATCCCCCCGGGGGGATGGCCATGCCGCAAACCCTTCTCCTCCATTCTCCTCTTGGGATCTTGGGCATGCACGCACACGTGCCCGGCGTGAGTTTTAAGCCACTGGGTCCCAGACTGTGGTCAACTACATGGGAATCCAGTGACATAGCCATTACGCTAACTGCTGGTCCTGCCTCTAATATTTTTTCTTCATTTAAAAATTATTTGGTCACCTCTTAATTTCTCTAATTTTAAGCTTAATGCAAACATTCAAAAACAACAAATCATATCAAACTAAATATTTTAATCCAATCAACACTCAACTTGTTTTATTTTCCTTAATTTAATTGTTGTGAATTTTTATAAAACGTGATTTTATTGTTTAACTTTTTTACTAAATGTGTGCTGTTTTAAAGTTTCCCCAAATTGTTTTATTTTTAAATAAAATCTGCTTGTTATTATACTCAAATATTCTGTACTGACAAAAATGTTTTGTTTCTGAAACATTGTCTGGGCCTATGTGCACGCTTCTATATAATATAATCTACATAGGAGGATTTTGCCAGAATTTCTATTACTCCTCATGTTACCTCTTATTAATTTTCTATCCAATAATTCCCTTGCTCCTTGGCTGTAAATTCTCATTTGTCCTTGTTGTATTCAAAGTTGAGCCTCATTTTACTAACTCACTGCAAAACTTCATTGACACACTTACTATATATATTTTAAGGGTTTAAATATTCTTTATTGTGCTTTAAAATATATTATGGTTTAATTTTTTTACAGTATATTCCTAATTTAGAAATTTAAATTTTTTCCTGTTACCTGAAGAGTCACATTTTGTTACTTTCCTATAGTATTCTTATAGAAAGAAGTTTTTAATCATATAGAGGACTAATTTGGAGTAAATGAAATAGATTCAGAATAATTGTGCTATTTAGAGCTGTAAAATGCCAAGTTTTGTTTGCTTTCATTGTGATGAATTATTTTCTTTTTTCATAATTTTTCCATATTTATTCCTGATTTCATTTATAAAGAGAAATTTTTGTTTAGCAATAGGTTAATTATAACACTTAACATCAGCCTTAAGTTGACTACTTTATTTTTATTTTTACAAAGGTTGAACCTGTGACAGTTTACACTTTTTGTTTGTTTGTTTTATTTGTATTTTATTACTGTACATCTTTGCAGCATGCAAAAGGAATCTTCCTGGCACATATACCCGGCATATTAGTCTAACTGACAGTATTACCACACTCATCATCCTAACACATAATTGTACACTTTGGTGTCAGTTAAATGTTTCTTCTTTACTTTCTTCTGCTGATTCTCTCTCTTCCACCCCCTCACTGCCTACCCTCCTCCCTCACTGTCATTAGTATCCACAGTTTCTTTCCATGCTTTATTACCTTCCAATATTTCCGTTTTTGTCATAGTGTGTAGATGTTCGTTATATATTCAGTGGGGACATACAATGCTTCTTTTTCATTATTTGGTTTGCTTCACTCAGCATTCTTCCATATTTGTCCATGGTTGACATTGCAAAATTTTCATCAAAAAGTTAAAGAAATTATGAACATTCAAGTTGATATCATAAGCTTACTGACAACACACCTCAAAGCTTCAGATATAGATTGTTTTACCAAGGTGGCTTGCCTTCTCACTTTCCCTTTTTCTCTCTCTCTGTCTTGCTCTGGTCAAATTTTTAAAAATAATAATGATAATAAATAAAATTGAATGAATAATTATTTTTAAAAATATAAATGAATCCAAGTAGTGTTTTCTCTAAAGACAAACATAGATCAATAAAATAAAATAGAATAAGTCTAGAAGTAGAGCCATATAACTGGTTTGGACAAACATGCAAGGAAAAATAAGAGGAACAAAAACATGTTTTTAAAAATTATCAGAAATATATCTGTCTCCTGTGTGAACTTCCTAATCTACAAAACCAATCATTTCTTTTACAACATTCATAAAGTGAACTAGCTACATCAACAAACCTATTGTCACTTTTCCTCTCAGTCAGCTCATGGAAAAATACAGAAGAAGTAGGGAGAAACAAATGAATAAAAAATTGGGGGGATGCTTTGTCAGGAAGTGATATCTCTGAATTTCCAATAATAAAGTAAATATTTGTATCAATGTCTTACTATATTAAAGTTCTTAATACCAAGCTCATCATGCTTTAAATTATTTCAGGTGGCTGTTACTTTGCCTATCCAATAGTCTTTCACCATGTTATTGTATGAACTGGCCAGCTGTGTTACCACAGACATAACATGACCTAGATACAACAGCCAAAATGCTCATGGCCAGTCCTTCCTGGTTAGTAATTCACTCAGGGCTAGCACTGAATTTCTCATTACCTTTGCAATCCCAGTAATTACATATCTCTAGGTATTTGGGCCTATAACTCTGAAGAGTATGTACTCATAGAATGGAGAACGGCTGTGAACAAAGTTCCAGGTGACTTAAAAGTCCAGGCAGTCTGAACAGCCTTGAATCTCACTGCATAATTAATACTGGCCAAGCAGACTTTTCTTTTTATTATTGTATTGCTTAAACACTGTTAAGGGGGCTAATCCTTTTAGTCTGTTTGCTAGTTTTTGTTTTTCATTTAGCCACAGTGTACATGTGCTCACAGGAGAGAGACAGCAAGAAAAACTGAGAAATCACTCATTAGAGGAGATGGCCACAATGCAATCACTTCTTCATTCTTCTCTTGATATTTGTGCACATGCATGCACAAATGCCTGTTGTAGATTTCAAGCTGCTGGATTCAGGACTCCAAATTGTGGCTGGACATGTGGCACTACCATGCAACCTATTAGCAATCAATTCCTGACTTAACTAATATCTGGCCAAAGTTTGTCCTTTTTTTAATTTCACTGGACTATTTACAGATATTTGTGCTTCAATATAATAGTAATTTCACAGTTCTTTCAGCATATGGTCATGTCACCCTCACGACTGAAACACCTCCCATTAGTACTTGTCTCACAACACTACCAGATAGGGGATTAAATTTTGTATAAATGGACTTCTACTGACACATTTCATACCAGAGTATTCTATCTTGGCCTTCAAATTTTATTTCCTTTTCACATGCAAAGCACAGTCATTTCCTCCCAATACCTTCGAAAATTTGAATTTATTATAGTACCACTTCAAAACATCAGTGGCTAGTGTCTTATCTATATCAAAGGTAAGACTGAAAGCATAATTTTAAAAATAGTATTTAAAAAAAATGTGCTTGAGATGCCTGTGCTCACTGGAGAGAAAGGGAATTCAAAAAAATTATCCCATGGGGTATGGTTATGCCACAATCCATTCTTCCAGTCTCCATTTCTCCCTCCTTTTGAGATCTGGGACATACATGTACACATAACCAGTATGTTTTTGAAATCGCTGGATTCAGTACTTGAACTGTGTGGTCCAGCCATGAGAATTCCAGCTGCCTGTACCACTTCAAAACATCAGTGGCTAGTGTCTTATCTATATCAAAGGTAAGACTGAAAGCATAATTTTAAAAAATAGTATTTAAAAAAAATGTGCTTGAGATGCATGTGCTCACTGGAGAGAAAGGGAATTCAAAAAAATTATCCCATGGGGTATGGTTATGCCACAATCCATTCTTCCAGTCTCCATTTCTCCCTCCTTTTGAGATCTGGGACATACATGTACACATAACCAGTATGTTTTTGAAATCGCTGGATTCAGTACTTGAACTGTGTGGTCCAGCCATGAGAATTCCAGCTGCCTTAACCACCAGGCCACAGGATCATCCAAGGCATAATGTTTAAAGTGAATTTTCTTTTGTTAGTAAGCCTGTGAAATCTAGAGTTACCTACTTAAGAATAAAGAGATGGGATAGACAGAGAATTGTTTTTCAGGCTGAAATATACAAAAGAAAAGAAGTAATGTTTCACAGTAAGTTTACAACCAAATCAGGTGAAATATATCAAATTTTAAGAGTCCAGAATAATCTTTGATTCCATGTGTTACCTTCTGAGCACACTGGGATGGAAGTTGGGCCCCAACACTGCAGGTATCCTCACCCCATGGCTTTGCTGAGCTTAGTCTATTCAACTTCTCTCACAGTGTAGTGTCTGTGCTTGTACTACTACTAGTATGGTGTGTCATTCTGGTAGCTATGTAGTTTTGGGGTCTCAGAAGTGGCCTCACCTCCACAGCCACACTAGGCATTGCCATAGTGGGAAGTTGTGTTGATAGATTTACTTCTGAGGCAGCCAAATTGTGGAGATGGGATGTGGAAAATACTTGTTTTATGAAAAGACTTTCTTTGCTAGTGGCATGATCATTCAATTCTTTACCTTGCAGAAATTAATTTTATTCTCCCTATCTTAGCAATAATACCAACAATTTAATAATCCTCACACATACTGTTGAGTTGAATACTTTTAATGTTCTTATATGTAATTATAAATATTATCACACCTTTCAAATTAATCCTGTTTTGTTTTGTTTTGGTGGAGGGCACATGTACTCACTGGAGAGTGTGTGTGGCAAAGCAAGGGATCACTCCCCAGGGGAAATGGCCATACCCCAATTCCTTCTCCTCCGTTCTCTTGTTTGGATTTTGGACATAAATACACACATGCCCAGTGTCTTGTCCAAGCTACTGGGTACACGACTTGAACTGTGAAATCAGCAATGTGGGACCCAACCAACTTAACCATCATGTCATTGGTTAGCCCTTTTAAAACTATTTTCTATTTTGGTAGTATATATAGGACAAATCTTTCATTTTGTAGAACTAAATCACTTTAAAGAGAAAAGGAAAAATATCCAGGCATTTTTCCCTTTAAATACACCAAGTTTAAATACACCTCATATGTTAAATTATAAATAAATGAAAAAACATGTTTATGCTGTATCTACTATGAGAATGAAAACCATTCTCATCAATTAGACTGTTGACATTCCAGAAAAAGTCAACATCCTCTGAAGGGATGCATAATTTTTGTGACAGATCCCATCCCTGCTGAGAAACTCTGGTCACATCAATGTAGAACTCAGTGTCATTACTAAGAAAAAAAGAGGCTTTGGGTTGACAAATAGGAAATAGAGACCAGCTGTAGCTCACAATATCTGTAGTTATTTACAGAACATGACCCAGCATGTTGTACTTGGTTTTCATTACAAGATGAGGTATTTTGGGAACCAGTAGTTAGCGTAATGGCTATGTTACTGGACTCCCACTTAGTCGACCACGGGTTGTGTCCTGGATCCGGTGGCTTAACACGGATCCGGTGGCTTAAAACCCATGCCAGGCGTGTGTGCGTGCGTGCCCAAGATCCCGAGAGGAGAATGGAGGAGAAGGGATTGCGGCATGGCCATCCCCTCTGGGGGGTGATTTCTTGCTTTCTGTGTCTCTCTCTCTGTCTGGCAAGCGCACGTGCCCTATAGAAAAAAAACACTCTCAAAAAAATAAAAAAGATGAGGTATGTGTATGCTCATTTTACCATAAGTATCATTAATAAGGAGAATGGATCTCTCGTTGAAAATGAAAATATCTTGGGTGAAAAAGATATCTCCAGGGTAAAGATGTTACTAGGTGTAGGTAGTTCAGGATCTCACACTCAGAAAAATGAGTTGATCCTTGAAGGAAACAACATTAATTTTCTTTCAAATTCAGCTTCTTTGATTTGGGAACCCTCAACAGTTAAGAATATTTAAAAAAAAAATGGGGGTAGTATATGTCTCTGAAAATAGTTCACCAGATGATGAATAAGAGCAAAGAGGTTTCTAGCTACAGAAGCAAAATGTCTGATGATTTGATCTGTAAGTTCTATATGTGATGTTTTAAAGATGTACTAAAGGATAGGCACTGATTTGGAAAAAATAAAAAATAAAAAGGTAAAAACCTGAAAAACAAATTACCAGAAATAATTGCTAATCCATATGTGGAAAAACTAACCTGATGAGCCAGCATGTAACACAAAGATTAAGTTGTGCAGTGGGAGTCAGATCCTACATGATTAACAACAGTTGCAGTACAGGTCCCAGAAGGATGAAAAACATGCCAGGCTCATATGGGTGTGTACCTAAAATCCCAATACAATAAATAGGCAGGGAAAGATTGCTGCATGACCATGCCTCATGGTGGGGGATCGGAGAAATCTTGTGTCTCTATAAATCTCTGTATCTCTCTCATGAGCACATATACCCGCTAGCAATAAAATTAAACATACTTTTTTTTTTTGAGAGGTTTTTGCTATATGGCGCGTGCGCTCGCCAGAAAGACAGAGAGAGGTAGAGAGAGAGAAAGTGAGAGATCACCCCCCAGGGGGAACAGCCACACCGCAATCCTTTCTCCTCCATTCTCCTCTCCAGGTCTTGGGCACACATATCCGGCATGTGTTTAACCCACGGGGTCTGGGCCTCGAGCCGTGGTTGGTTACATGGGAGTTCAGCAACATAGCCATTACACTAACTGCTGGTCCCTAAAATTAAACATACTTTTATTTATACCTCAGAACAAAAATTGACTCAAACTTATAAAAATGTAAAACCTAAAAATATAAGACTAATAAAATACAGCAGTAAATACATATGACTGAATGATGCAGAAATTTTTTATAATTATAAACTTAATATAATAATTGTACCTACTTATGTAAAAATGTGTAATTTTTCAAAACATTTATATATATGTTATAAATAAAGGCACTGAATTTATTCATCATTTCAAACACCTATCATTAGTTTGTATTATGCACTTTCAAAATCCACATTTCTAAGTTTGAATCACAAACCTGGAAGAAATAATTCTATGTGAAATAATCCAGGCATTAAAAGACAAATACTGTATGTTCCCACTCATTAGAGGAAGCTGTGACTTCATAGAAGTGGAGAATGTAACAATGGGTATCAGAAATTTATTTTATATGCTGTAAAGATGTTCAATGACTGAATGTAAAAAAAAAGACAGAGAAAAGGAAAAAAATTTAAAAAGAAGAGGAAAAGGTGAGTGAGATGCTAGAAGACAGAGAAAAGGAAAAAATGTAAAAAGAAGAGGAAAAGGTGAGTGAGATGCTGCAGAACATAGAACATGTGGTTAGTAGACCTAAGGGTACAAGTGGATAAATGGAATGAGTTGTAGAGTACTGTAGTAAACATTTCTTTGACATAACAGTAAAAGCCAATTGCTCTAAAAAATTCTATTAATTTAGATTTCACAAAAATTGATAACTGATTTTTGGATAACACTGCTGTGAGGAAAAAAAATGTAGACCACAAATAAGAAGCAAATATTTCCTTTCATTCTAGTTCTTTCCTTCTTTTTATTCCTATTCCTTCCCTTTTATTCCTCTCTCTGCTTTCTTTTTCTTCAGATTTTGTCACTTTTTCTTCCTATTGCTGTTTCCTACTCTTTTTCTTTTTACTTACTTTCCTATTTTTTATTAAGCTCTCACTCACTGCCTAGGATTACTAGGTGAATAGCACCTAAACATCTGAATATTGTGAATTTTACAGAATTCTTTGCCCTTCACTGTACTGGTTGTAAAAAGAAGGAAACTCTCCTTCATAAATCTGATTTCAACACTCCTCCTGTGAATTCCACATTGGAGGACACAGTAGAAGGGAGAAAATAACTCCAAATTATTTCACAGTAAGAGAAACACATGAGCTCACACTTATAGGATATTTCAAAAAATTAGCCAAAAGTGAATATATTACAAATGACTAAAACTTGGCCAACAGCCTCAACGACTAGAGAATCAAATAATACATCACTCACAAGGGAACGCTGTAACTCGTCTCCAAGTAGGGAGAAATTAGAGGATATTACCAAATGTCAGAAAAATAATTTAGAACATTTATATTACTGAAACTCTATGAGATGCAAGAGAAAAGAGACATTGAGCTCCAAGAGATGAGGAAGTTCTTCCATGATATGAAAGAAGAACTGGACACCATAAAAAAAGAATCAAATGGAACTGCTAGATATGAAGGCTGTAATATGGGAAATCAAAACATTCCTCAAAAGTATTAAAAGTAGGTTAGACCATGCAGAAGATAGAATCTCAGAAGTAGAAGACAAAATGAATGACAAAAAAAAATAAAAAGATGAAAAATACTGAGAAAATAGCTAAGAAAACTGAGGATACTATACAAGAAATACTAGATACCATAAACACCCAAACATCCAAATAACTGGTATCCCAGAAAGTGAACAATCTAAAAAGGGCATTGATAATCTATTCCATGAAATTCTGGAAATAAACTTTCCAAGTCTAGAGAGGCACTCAAATAGCCAGACTCAAGACATACAAAGAACTACAAGTAGAATCAATCCAAGGAGATCCTCTCCATGGCACATGATAGCTAGATTAGCCAATACCACAGACAAAGACGAGATGCCAAGATTGGCAAGAGAGAAACGTCAAATCACCTACAAAGGCTATCCCATCAGGGGAATACCAGACCTCTCTTCAGATACAATGCAAGCAAGGAAAGAATGGGGAAATATATTGAAAGTGTTAAATGAGAAACAATTTCAACCAAGAATATTGTACCCAGCAAGATTATCCTTCATATGGGAAAAGAAGATAAAAACATTCTCAGATAAACAAAATCTGAAAGAATTTACCAACTCCACACCAGCTCTTCAAGAAATTCTGAAAAGAGTACTATACCAAGAAAAGTAAAGACAGACAGACAATAATAAGAGAACAAAAAGCAACTGAGTATATGGCCAACTGAATGGTAAGGACGAGTCTGGAAATATTGATAATAATGTTGAATGTTAATAGATTAAATTCTCTGATCAAGAGACACAGATTGGCTAAATGGATGAAAAATCAGAAACGCTCCATCTGCTGCCTACAAGAAACCGATCTCATGGACAAAGACATATATAGACTAAAAGTGAAGTGCTGAACAAAGGTATTCCATGCAAACAGAAATCAAAAAGAGCAGGAAGTCACTATACTGACTTTGGAAAAAATAGGCTTTAAAACAAAAACCATAAGAAGAGATAAAGAAGGGCATTATATAGTAGTAAAAGGACTAATTCATAAAGAAGATATAACACTTATAAATATCTATGTACCCAACTCAGGAGCACCCAAATATGTAAAGACTGCTAGATCTAAAAGGAGAGATAGACTGTAACACAATAATTGTTGGAGAACTCAGAACCCCATTATCTCCTTTAGATAGGTCAGTGAGACAAAAAATAAGCAAAGCAATTCTGGACCTAAATGATACCATAAATCAGATGGACTTTGATAGTCATCTATAGAACTTTCCACCAAAAAAAAATACATAAACATTTTTCTCAGCCCCACATGGTACTTTCTCAAAGACTATACACATGATAGGGCACAAAATAAGCCTTTACAGATTCAAAGGCATAGAAACTATACCCAGCATCTTCTCCAACCATGATGGAATTAAATTTGATATTAAACTCAGGAAAAACCCTCAAAAATACACAAATACATGGAAACTAAATAACCTATTTCTGAATGACTTCGTGACTACTGAAGAGATTAAGACTAAAATCAAAAGATTCATGGAAACAAATGATTCAGAGTACATAAGTTTCCATAATTTATGGGACACTGCAAAAGCAGTCATAAGAGGAAAATTCATAGAAATTAGTGCACACAAGAAAAGATGAAAAGGTGGCAAAAGGATAATCTGATATCATGCCTCAGGAATTAGAAAAACAACAGCAGAAAAATACAAAAAATGCCAGGAGAAAGGAAATAATAAAGATTCAAACAGAAATAAATGAAACAAAATAAGTGAACTATACAGAAAATAAATGAGAGCAAAAGCTGGTTCTTTGAAAAGATGAACAAGATTGACATACCATTAGCTAGACTAATTAAGAAGAAGAGAAAAAGGAACCAGATATATCTCATTTACAATGAATTCAAGAAACATTACAACAGACATAAAATAAATACAAAACATTATTAGAGGATAATATGAGCTACCATATGCCAACAAACAAGAAAACCTGAGTGAGATGGAAAAATACCTAGACACATATAATCTACCAGGATTGACTCAGGAGGACATAGAAAGCCTGAATAGACTCGCGCACAGGCCACTGCTGCTCATTCTCAGGAAGGTTTGGCCATGGAAGCAGCAAGATGTTAGAGAGGGCTCGGCACACCAACACCTGAGCCTTATCAACAAGTCGCTGAGCAGAGGCATCGGTGATTCTGTTGAAAATTTTCTGCACTGCAGGGATGCTGATCAAAAAGACAGGCCGCACAGTGGTGGCCAGGGAGACCAGTAAGTGGCATGCAGATAGCAGCAACTTGTTTTGGACCTTGGTGCTGATGAGAGGTGTAATGTCACAAACTGCTGTGTGTTCCGCCAGGGCGCTTCACTGCAGTACTGCGCCAGCCAGTGAGAGTAAGCCTGCAGAGCCGCCAGGGCATGAGCTCTCACCACAA
>NW_006202134.1:147369-158083 GCF_000334495.1 Tupaia belangeri chinensis
GCCCTCGGCGGCGCGTGCTGCCCGGCGGCTGTCTCAGGGTAGAGGCCCGGGGGCCCGCACTGTCCTCTGCCTCAGCCCACCCGGCCGCTGCCGCCGCCCCCGGAGCATCCCTGCGTGCGGCCGCCCCGGAGCCGCTGCTTGCGCCGCGCGGCTGCCCCCACCAAGGACAGAGGAAGAGACAGAGACAGGAGAGAGAGAAACCACGCAGCCAGTTCTGGGACTCAAACCATGATCGATCATGTGGGAGTCCAGCACCCTTAATCAAAACTACCCACTTTCTTTCCTCCTATTCAATATAGTACTGAAAGTCCTAGTCAATGTGATCAGATAAGAGAAGGAAATAAAAGGCGTTCCAATAGGGAGAGAAGAGTGGAAATTATCTCTATTTGCAGGTGACATGATTGTATACATAGAAGACTCAGTAGTATCCATGAAAAAACTTCTCGCAGTAATAAATGCATACACTAAAGTGGCAGGATACAAAACTAACTTACAAAAATCTATAGCATTTCTATATACAAACAACAAGCAGAGACAGAACTGAAGAAAGTAACCCTATTTACCATACCTCTTAAAGTATAAGATACCTAGGAATAAAAGTAACTAAGGAAGTCAAAGACCTCTAAAAGGAAAACTATGAAAACCTTGAAAATGAAATGAAAAAGAACACAAAAAAGTGGAAGGACATCCCATGTTCCTAGATGGACAGAATTAATGTAATCAAAATGTCAATCCTACTCAAATTAATCTACGTAATTAATGGAATTCCTACAAAATTACAAGAGGCATTCTTCACAGATCTAGAAAACGCAATCAGAATTTGTCTGGAATCATAAAAGACCATGTATTGCCAAAGCCATCTGGCACTAGAAGAATGGAGTGGGTGGCATCTAACTTCTTGACTCAAAAAAATATAAGAAAGTTGTGATAATCAGAACAGCATGGTATTGGCACAAAACACACATGAGGACCAATGGAACAGAGTAGAGACCCCCAGAAAGAAACTCCCAAACATAGACAACTGATTTGTTTGTTTGTTTGGTTGGTTAGTTTTGGAGAGTTTTTGTTTGTTTGTTTGTTGTTGTTGTTGTTTTTTGATATAGGGTGCATGTTCTTTTTTTTTTTTTTTTTTTTTTTGGAGAGATTTTCACTGTAGGGCGCGTGCGCTCGCCAGACAGTCAGAGAGAGACATAGAGACAGAAAGCGAGAAATCACCCCCCAGGGGGGATGGTCACGCCGCAATCCCTTCTCCTCTATTCTCCTCTCGGGATCTTGGGCACGCACGCACACGCGCCCGGCGTGAGTTTTAAGCCACCGGGTCCGGGACGTGAACCGCGGTCGACTACGTGGGAGTCCAGTGACATAGCCATTACGCTAACTGCTGGTTCCCTAGGGTGCATGTTCTTGCGAGAAAGACAAAGAGACAGAGAGATAGAAAGCGAGAAATCACCCCCCAGAGGGGACGGCCACACCGCAATCCCTTTTCCTCCATTATCCTCTCAGGATCTTGGGCACGTGTGCACACGCGCCCAGCTTGAGTTTAAGCCACCAGGTCCGACACTCAAACCGTGGTCAGCTACATGGGAGTTCAGCGACATAGCCATTATGCTAACTGCTGGTTCCCAGCCAACTGATCTTTGACAAAGTGTACCAGTCAATCCAGTTGGGAAAGGAAAACCTCTTCAGCAAGTGGTGTTAGAAAAACTGGATATCCATTTGTAGAAAGATGAATCTGAACCCCTACCTTTCACCATTGACAAAAATCAACTCAAAGTGGATCAAAGTTCTAAAACTAAGACCTCAAACTATAAAACTGCTGCTGGGAAAAACTGGGAAAACTCTGGAAGACATTGGAGTAAGACACTTCTTGAGAAAGACCCCCAAATCATAGGCAATAACCTCTAAAATAGACAGGTGGGTTTACATCAGATTAAGAAGTTTCTGCTCAGCAAAGGACACCATAATTAGCATAAATTGACAACCCTTGGAATGGGAGAAAATTTGGGGGCTGATAACCAAAATACACGGCGAACTCAAGCAGCTTACCCAGAAGAAAATGATTAACCCAATTAAAAATGGAAAAATGGGCTGAATAAACATAGACATATGAACAGCCAAAAAGCATATGAAAAAATGCTCAGCATCCCTCATCATAAAGGAGATGCAGATCAAAACCACAATGAGATACCACCTAACCCCAGTCAGAATGGCGAAGATTAAAAATGCAAAAAATGGTAAGTGCTGGCAGGGATGTGGGGAAAGGGAAACTCTCCTACATTGTTGGTGGGAATGTAAATTGGTCCAGCCACTGTGGAGAACAATATGGAGGTTCCTCAAAGATCTTCAAATAGCATTACCATATGATCCAGCAATTACACTCCTGGGTATCTACCCAAAGGACAGAAGAATGCTCAGTCAAAAATGCACTTGCACAACTATATTTATTGCAGCACTATTTATCATTTCTAAGACATGGAACCAAGCCAAATGTCCACAAACAGATGAGTGGAACGAAAAAGTGTGGCACATATCCCCATGGGATAGTATTCAGCCATAAAAAAGAACAAGGTCCCAGAATTTGATATAAGTGGATAAATATGGAAAAATTGTTGCTGAGAGAAGTCAGGTTATGAAAGATGGACATTTTATTTCCACTTAACATATATTGACTGTCCACACTCTATGGTAAAGACTGAAAGACTGGAGAACATAAAAGCATCAAAAATTGTTATGAATACGAGAGACAAATTGGACAGAGAGTGTGGGAGGGGAAAAGCACAGGAAAGGAAATTTGGGGGGGAGAATTACGAGATAAGATATTTGTGGGACACAGATATGGTTTATTATCTGTTGATGAGGTTCTGTATAGAATTCTCACGTGGACTGAGATGTACATTATGCTGGATAAAGTCTCTTTAAAATCTAAATGATGTATAGTGATTGAATGTCCAAATAATAATAATAATTAAATTTTTAAAAAGAAGCAAATATTCACATATCACATACCTGAGTAAGAACTATACAGAGAATATGTAAAAGCTTTTTAATACTTTGTAAGAAGAAAACAATCATTTTTTAAAATATGTAAAATACTTAAAATACTTTACCAGAAGCTGGCAGGTGCCAAGGTTGTTAAATGCACTGTATTCCCACATGGCTGACAGTTGTTCAGATCCTTTTCCTTTTCTCTCTCTGAACAAAAGTAATAATAATGGGTGCTGGCAGGTGTTGTGATGGTTAAGGATGCTGGACTCCCACATGGCCGATCATGGTTTGAGTCCCAGAACTGGCAGGGGGGTTTCTCTCTCTCTCTCTCTCTCTCTCTCTCTCTCTCGCTTCTGTCTCTTCCTCTATCCTTATCTGGTCAAATTAGAAAAAATAAAGTTAAATAAAATCATTCTTAAAAAAGCTAATAATAATAACAAATGAAATTAAATAAATAATTCTTTAAAAAAATATCTTACCAAAGATGATAGATTTGAATCAAATAACCATCAAAAGGCATTAAATATTAGGTCACAGTTAAATGTCAGGGAAGATAAAGTAATATCACTACATACCTATTAGAAGGAGTAAAATTAAAAATAGAGATAGAATATAAAATGACAAATTATTGGAGAACCTAAAAATTCTATAAATTCCTAGTGGATAAAAATATTCTATCAAATTTTGATAACACTTTTAAAATTTTTATTTAAATGTATTTTATATATTAAACCACTACACATCAAATAGCTTGTAAACTGAATTTATTCAGCATGAATACACTTCCCACCAGTCCAGTTGAGGATACTATAGTTGTTATCAACAGATAATAATCCATTTCTGTCTCCCATAAATGTTTTACCTCACTATTTTCCTCCTTAATTTCTTTCCTTACACTCTCCTTCTTCTCACCCTTATCCCACATTGTCCCCAGTGTCCATAACCATTTCCAATGTTTCTATGCCCCCTAATCTTTCATTTTCCACCACAAAGTGCAGACAGTCAGTATATATTGAGTGGAGACATACAATGTCTCTCTTTCATAGCCTGACTCACTTCAATTCATCCACTTTCTTTAAATGCCAGTATCTTGTTTCTTATTGATGAGAAGTATTCCATGAGTATTTGTGTCAGTTTTTCAACCCATTCCTCTGTTTGTGGACATTTGGACATGTCTTAGTAATTGTGAATTACTAAGTAACAGTAAACATAGATGTGCAAGTACTTTTCCTACTAAGCATTCTCTTATCCTTTGGGTAGATACCCAGGAGTGGAGTTGCTGGATCATATGGTTGTTCTATTTGAAGGTCTTTGAGGAACCTCCATATTGTTCTCCACAGTGGCTGGACCAATTTACATTCCCACCAGCAGTGTAGGAGTTTTCCCCTTTCACTACATCCCTGCCAACAATTACCTTTTTTTTTTTTTTTTAAATCTTAGCCATTCTGACTGGAGTTAGGTGATATCTCATTGTAGTTTTGATATACATCTCCCTTATAAAAAGAGATGTTGGATAATATTTTTACTTCTTTTTAAAAAGTTAAGTATATAATTACTATGTAATCCAATCATCTCTTTTTCAGTGTTTAATAGACTTTACATGTGTCCACATTAAATCCTTTTTCTTAAAGAATTATTTTACTTTATTTATTACTTTCAATTTGACCAGAGAGGGTCAGAGTCGAAGAAAGAAAAAAAAAGAGGGAAAGCGAGAAAGCAAGCTGCTAGGTCCAGGACTTGAGCCATGGTCAGCCATGTGGGAGTCCAACTCACTTAACCACCATGCCATCTGCCAGCTCCTACATAAAATATTATATACAAATGTGTGTGGTGGCTTCAGATGTAAGAAAAACTAAAAACAAAATAAATATCAAGCAACAGATAAGTTGGGGAAACAAATTTGGGGGTATCATACAATGCGATATTATTCAGCAATAAAATAAAATTTTATATAAACAATACTACTGGTGTGTATTAAAATAATTGTGAGTAAAAGAAAATAGGAAAAGAATAAAACATATTTCATGATTCTAGAAATGCAAGTAATGTACAGTGTCAGAAAGGGCTTTGATGGTGACAGAATAAAAATATTTCTATGGTAATGATTATAATCTTTTTATAGAGAGATTATCACTATAGGGCAGGTGTACTCACTGCACAGACAGAGAGAAAGTGAGAAATCATGCACAAGTAACACAATCCCTTCTCTTCTATTTTCCTCTCAAGATTTTGGACCAGCACACACATGTACCCAGTGTAAGTTCCAAGCTCCTGGGTCTGGGACTCAAAGGATGTTCAGTGATGTGAAAATCTAGTGTCTTAACCATTATGCCACCTTCTGGCCCTGATAATCAAAATGTTAATGAAAATCCTAATAGAGAAAGTATTCTTTGAATACCACATTCTAGAAAAATGTCCATATTATACACTTTTAAACAAAGAAAAAAGTGTTATTTTAAAAATTCTACTTGCTCTCCTATATGAGATAGCTATACTAACAGTGCTAAAATCAATGCAAATTTATATTAAGAATAAAATATTAATAAATCCATTGTATAGTAAGTAGAAGTAATTTTATCTAAAATGTGTAAAACTTAATAAATGTGGAAGTTTCCCAATATAATAAAATAATATTTATGTAATGACCAAATGTATAGTCTTTTTTAACAGGTTTTAAAAATAACCTTTATTTCTTGAAAGCCAATATATACATTATAGGAGACTGAAAAACACAAGAAACAAAAACAAAGTCATCCAGTTACAAACAGTTTACAGTGGGATGTGTCCTTCTATGTCTTGTTTGTATACACAACATCCAATTTTATATGACCGGGATTGTACAGTATAGTATGTATCATGCTTTCTCACACATCATGAATATTTGCCAATTCAAAGCCCCAAAGCTCTATTTTGATAACCAGGAATATGCTATATCAACTCAATCTGTTAAAAAAAATGTAATTCTTTCTTGGGCACAAAAATTTCACAGAAGACAAAAATGGCAACAGACCTCTAGATAAAAGTATTGGAGGTTAGGACTAAAATATGACATTCCCTTAAAGATCAATTTAAAACACAAACCAAAAGAGTACCCTTAATTATGTTTGTAACAGAATTCATTATCGGCTCTGTAATAAATGGATGTTTCCATTTAATTGCTCAGTGCATTCCTACAGTACAACCAAAAGAGATGCACATACCCAAATGGCTATCATCAAAATGTAAATTTGAACACATCTGCATGCATTTCTCACTTAATAAAACTTCCTTCTGCCCCTCCGCTGCCAACTTGAGAAACAAACCCCGATATACACTGCTCAGAGGTGGCTTACAAATTTCATGTCCTAGATTCATATTTTCTATCGATTATAACAAAGATATTTACAAACTGCTTAATTCACTAGTTCTACTTTTTCTCATATGGTGTCACTTCAATACATCTATAAAGCTTAAATGTTATAAAATATTTGTCTAGTAGCAAAAAGCCCTTCCCTTTAAACTTCCTCTTCTTCCTCTTCCACCATTGTGGTGACTAAATATAGGACTATATTTAGCTCCAGGAGGTGGATTAATTGATGTCACTTCTAGAAGACTGTCCTTCCTACAAAATTAACAAAAGGACATTTATAGGCCCAGCTGCAGTGGTGCGCACTAGTTGACGCCGCTATTTGTCAGGGTAACACCACATAGGAAGTCTAGATTCAATTCCCAGCTCACTCTGAAGAGCTGGGTACAATGGTATGCACCTATAGCCCCAACTACCAGGGAGGCTAAAACAGGAAGATCTTGACATAGCAAGACCCTGTCTTTAAAATAAAAATTAAAAAGTATAAATAGATTATTTTACTATCTCTCTACTTTTAACATACTTCTGGCTAGTTGTTTATCCTATAATACAGAGCAATATTAACTAAGATGCACATACAAAATAATGACTAGACAATCTGAACTCATCTTACTAATGGACACTGAATTCTCTCTATATACTCCACCCCACCCAATGAATAGTCAGCATACTCTCTGAGACACAAAGTTTAACAATTCCATACCCAAAATGCAACCACTCCTATGAAATAACAAAAAAATTCCTTAAGAGCATAACTTTTAACATTTGATGGAACTATAAAAAGTTTGTGGAAGATAGAATTAAAGCACAAGTTCATTTTGGTGCCAAAATTTTTTAAATCCACGTGCTTTCTTTACAATATACATTTCCCATGAACATTTTGAAGACCCCTTGTATTTTATGCACTTAAATACTTACATTTTTTACTATACACACAATAGTACTGAATAAAGCTTACACATGTAACAAAGGGTATTCTTTTAGAGTCATATAAATAGGAACATTCTGGCCTAGAACCCTTTCTCTAAACCTCAACCCAATAGATAGGTATAAGGATCTGTAATGGTTAGAGGAGACTTTAACAATTTTAAAAAAGTATAGTTTTTAAAAGTTTGCCAGAGGGCAAGAGTGCCCACCAGAGAGAGAGAAAGAAGGGTAGAACCTATACTGTTGGAAAGGTAAATTGGTCTAGCCACTGCTAAGAATGATATGGAGGTTCCTCAAAGACCTACAAATAGAACTACCATATGATCCAGCAATTACACTCCTGGGTATCTATCCAAAGGACAGGAGAATGCTCAGGTGGAAAAGTGCTTGCCATCTATGTTTACTGCAGCATTATTCATGATTGCTGAGACATGACCAACCCAAAAGTCCAAGAACAGATGGATGAATTGAAAAAGTGTGGCACATATACTACATAGAATACTATTCATCCATAAAAAAAAAACAGTAAGACCCTGGCATTTGATAGAAAATGGATGAACATGGAAGATCTATTGCTGATGAAGCAAGTCAGGCTATGAAAGAGAGACATTTTATATCTCTACTTAACATATCCTGACTGTCCACATCCTATGGTAGAGACTGAAAGATTGGACAACATAAAAGCATTGGAAATAGTTATGGACACTGGAGACAGTGTGGAAGCAGAGTGAGCAAGGGAAAAAGTGTAAAGAAGGTAATTAGAGAGAGAAAATAGAGAGGTGAGACATCTTTGGAACACATAAATGATATTACCTGTTGATGACATGTATAGTATTCTCAACTGAACTTGTCTGAGGTGTTTTTCATATTTGGTAAATTCTCTATACAAGTTAAATGATCTATAGCAATTGAATGTATAAAAAATAAGTTATGGGAAAAAAACTAAAACTGTTTTTGTTGAAATTTTAAAAATGCATTTAAAATACCTACTTGATCCTTTTGGCTCTCTGAGTAGCACCATGGCAGTTGGCAAGAATACGCCCCTTACAAAGGGCAGCAAAAAGGGAGCCAAGAAGAAAGTGGTTGATCCATTTTCTAAAAAAGATTGGTATGACGTGAAAGCACCTGCTATGTTCAACATAAGAAATACTGGGAAAATACTAGTTACCAGGACTCAAAGAACCAAAATTGCATCTGATGGCCTTAAGGGCTGTGTGCTTGAAGTGAGCCTTGCAGATCTGCAGAATGACAAAAGTGCATTTAGGAAATTCAAGCTAATTACTGAGGACATTCAGGACAAAAACTGCCTGACTAACTTCCATGGCATGGATCTCACCTGTGACAAAATGTGTTCTATGGTCAAAAAATGGCAGAGCATGATTGAAGCTCATGTCGATGTCAAGATAGTTATTTGCTGGGGACCCGCGCTGAGCGAGGCAGCGGCGGGAGGCGGGCCCCCCACCCGGGGCTCTGCCCGGCGTTCAGCTACCTCTCCGGGGCGGGCGTGTGGCCTCCGGACCCGCAAGCTGAAGCCGAATGCCAAATCTGGAAGAAGATGATGGAAATCATGACCCAGGAGGTGCAGACAAATGACTTGAAAGAAGTGGTCAATAAACTGATTCCAGACAGCATTGGAAAAGACATAGAAAAGGCTTGCCAATCCATCTGCCCTCTCCATAATGTCTTTGTCAGAAAAGTAAAAGTGTTGAAGAAGCCCAAGTTTGAATTGGGAAAACTCATAGAGCCTCATAGTGAAGGTAGTAGCTCTGTAAAAGCTACTGGGGATGGGAACCAGCAGTTAGCGTAATGGCTATGTCGCTGGATTCCCACGTAGTCGACCGCGGTTCGTGTCCCGGACCCGGTGGCTTAAAACTCACGCCGGGCACGTGTGCGTGCGTGCCCAAGATCCCGAGAGGAGAATGGAGAACAAAAAAACCTATTTGATGACTGCAGTAAGCTATATAGCTCCAGCTAGGTGTTACTTTATAGTATGTTCATTCTACTCACTGAGGTTTATGTCTAAAGTCAGACTTGTGTTCATAGATATGTATATATCAGCTGTGGTTGCTTTTCAAAATATTTACATTAATTAAGATCTCTAGAGAATCAATAAAATGTGGGGGAGAAAAGGCATAGAAAGAAACCATGGATACCAGAGACAGTGTGGGAGGAGGGTGGGAGATGGCAGAGGGTGAGAGATAGGGAATCAAGGATGGAGAAAAAAGCAGAAAACAAGAAATGGAAAATTATTTGTTGACAATAACACGTACGTTGATGTGCTTGATTAAGCCAATAACAGGGTATTCTGGATGGAAAATCTCCTTTTGTATGCTGTAATGATGTACAGTGAATGAATGTAAATAAATAAATTTTAAAAATGAAAAAATAAACAAATAATTAAAAAATAATAATTATTGTAATTTAAAAATTAAAAAAAAATAAATCACTTCAAGGAGTCATGGTCAGACTGCAATCTCTTCTCCTTTTCTCCATCTCTTGGGGTTTGAGGCATAAATATGCACTTTCTCAGTATGTTCTTCAAGTCACTAGGGCCAGGATTCAAACCATGATTGGCAATGTGGGATCTGGCTCCCTTAACAACTAGACTGTATAGCTATTTCTACAATAACCAAATGTTTATAAATTAGTAGTTGCAAAGTAGGCACAATGGTGTTCTGCACTATGTATTGTACAATGTGATCATATGGCAGACTTGAGTTCCCCTTAGTGATCATCTCTCACATTTATCTTGGGAAACTTTTACTCCTTATATCTCTAAGTTCTATTCTAGAGCTGTCCATCCTAGTGGCTTAAAAAACATGCTAGGCACATGAGTGCATGTTACCAAGTTCTTGACAGAATAGAGGCATGGAGGAGAGGGGACAGTGAAATGATTGCCTGCACTGGGAGACACGTTATCTGTCTCTCTGACATACATATTGCCCCTCTATCATTCAAAACATAAAATCAATTTAAACATTTCACATAAAAATATGGGGCAGAAAACTATTCTTCAAAAGATCACTACAATACAAAATATTAATAAAAACAAAATGATATAATCAAGTTATGCTTTCAACTTAGCATAGAAAAATAGTGAAGAAAAAGAACATTAGAAAGAAATAAAATATGAAATCTGTGTAAAAGAGTAATGTTATATATAACATACACTACAAAGGGGCCAGCAGGATGCATGGTGGTTAAGATGCTGGACTCACATGTGGTTCAAGTCTTGGACATGGCAGCTTGAAAACTGCACCAGGCACATGTGCATGCATACTCAAAAGCCTAGGAGGAGACTGGGGAGGGGATTGCAGTGTGGCTATCCCTCCATCAAGTGATTTGTCACTTTTCTTCTTACTGTCTCTCTGGTGAACATATTATGCGCCCTATGGCAAAACCCTTAAAGAAATACATTAGTAAAATAAATAAATAAATAAATAAATAAATAAATAA
>NW_006202134.1:158188-160390 GCF_000334495.1 Tupaia belangeri chinensis
ATTTGGAAGTTAAGGCACATTGGCTGTGCTGCCATGAAGCCTCCTTCTCAGGCCCAACTGTCCACCAAAAGACCAGTTCCAGCAGGCCTCTCTTTGTGTCACCTTTCCATCTGGGTTACCATTTGGAAGTAGGGGTACATTGGTGGCATTTTCCTGTAACCTGTTTCTCAGGCCCTATTTCTTCTTGAGGAGACTTAGTTTCCAGTTCCATCAGGTCTCTTCTCATTAATTCCACCCCACTCCCTGGGTTTGCATTTGGAACTCAGGGCAAATAGGCTGTACTTATATGCAGCCTGCTTCTTAAGCCCCAATCATCTGCTGAGAGACCTTGGTTCAGGTTCCAGTAAGCCTCATCTAGTGAGTACTACCCCACCCTAAGCTCGCATTTGGAATTTGGGGAACATATGCTGTGCTGCTGGAGAGCCTGCTTTTCAGGCCCCAACTGTCCACCTGAAGACCTTGGTTATGGTTCCAGCAGTCCTCTCATCATGAGTGCTGCCCACCAAGCCTAAGTGCTGGGCTTGCCATCAGAACTGGGGACCCTCCAGCCTGTGTGCTGTGCCCTGTCTAGCAGCACATGACTTGAGCCTCTTCACTAAGTCATATTCCCAGAACTCATCCATAGCTGATCAGAAGTTGAAGGTTTGGAAGAGGAGCCAACCACATGAAACCACCTATATAACCTTTATTTGCTTTGATCTGGAAGACACAGCCCTCTAACAGAATCAACAGAATAACACCTGAGCTATAAGAGTGATAGTCCCTCCTCTGATAGTACTGAATATTCTCCAAAAAATAGAAGGAAGTGAATATTGTGTCAAATGACCAAAAACCAGCACAGAAGCAAAAGAAAACACACACACACACACACACACACACACACACACACACAAGAAAACAAGGAAATGACTCTTCCTCAAAAAACACATGGACCACAAAATGGACATGAAAGAACTCACAGAAATGTCAGAAAGAGTTCTGAACATTTTTTGTTAAAAAACTCAATGAGATGCAAGAGAAAACAGAAAACCAATTACTGGAAATTAGATTATTCCAAGACATAAAGAAGGAATTCATAAACAGATAGATACCCTAAAAAAAGAATCAAACAGAACTCCTGGAAATAAAGAATATAAAACAAGAAATTAAAATCTCTCTCAAAAGCATTAACAGCAGATTGGACCATGCAGAAGAAAGAATTTCTCTTTTTTTAAGAATTATTTTATTTAACTTTATTTATCCATTTATTTATTTATTTAAATTTGACCAGCGAGGGAGGGAGTGAGAAAGGGTGAGATAGAAAGAGAAAGAAAGCCACCAGGTCCAGGACTCAAACCATGGTAGGCTATGTGGGAGTCCAGCACCCCCAACCACCACGCCACTTGCCAGCCCCCAGAAGAAATAATTTCTGACCTTGAAGACAAAGTCTTAAACAAAGACAAAAACACCACAAAAAAAAAAATGAGAATAACATATGGGAGGTTCTAGATACCATGAAACACCAAAACATTCATATAATAGGTATTCCAGGTAGGCTTAATTCAAGGAATGAAAGATGGTTCAAAATACACAAAACAATAAACATAATACATTGCATTAACAGAGAAAAGATTAAAATAAGATGATCATATCAATGGATGCAGAAAAAAAGCACCTAATATGACATTCCTCAATTATTAAGACTGAGCAAAATCCACATAGAAGAAACATTCCTCAACACAATAACAGCCAAATATAAAAACCCCATAACTGACATAATACTAATTGGTACAAAGCTGAAAGTTTTTCCACTAAAAACTGGAAAAAGACAAGACTGCCCACTTTCTCCACTCCTTTCCAACACAAAACTGGAATTCATAGTCAATGTAATCAGAGAAGAGAGTCAAAGAAAAGGCATTTAAAGAGGAATAAGAGAAGTAAAATTCTCTCTATTTGCAGATATGATTATATAAATAGAAAACCCAAAAGATTTCACACACGCACACACACACAACTCCTGAAAGAAATAAGTGAATACAATAAAGTGGTAAGATAAAAAATAAAAAAAAAATAAATAAAAAAAACATAGCTTTTGTTTTTGGAGAGGTTTTTTGTTTTGTTTTGTTTTATTTTGTTTTTGCTGTAGGGCGAGTGCGCTCACCAGACAGACAGAAAGAGACAGAGAGACAGAAAGCGAGAAATCACCCCCCCAGAGGGACGGGC
>NW_006202134.1:160437-161438 GCF_000334495.1 Tupaia belangeri chinensis
TCTGCAACCCCTTCTCCTCTCAGGATCTTGGGCATGCACGCACACGTGCCTGGCGTGAGTTTAAGCCACCAGGTCCGGGACTCGAACTGCGGTCGACTACATGGGAATCCAGCAACAAAGCCATTACGCTAACTGCTGGTCCCAGCATTTTTATACATTAACAATGAACACAGTGAGATAAAATTGAAGAAAGCATGCATTCACAAAAGTTGCAAAAACAATAAGATACTTAGGAATAAAACTAACCAAAAAAGTCAAATACCTTTACAAAGAAAACTATAAAACACTTAAAAAGGAAACTTAAAATTATACAAAAAAACATTAACAATGAACACAGTGAGATAAAATTGAAGAAAGCATGCATTCACAAAAGTTGCAAAAACAATAAGATACTTAGGAATAAAACTAACCAAAAAAGTCAAATACCTTTACAAAGAAAACTATAAAACACTTAAAAAGGAAACTTAAAATTATACAAAAAAAGTGGAAAACATCCCATATTTCTGGGTTGAAAGAATATAATCTTAATGTCAATCCTACCTAAATTAATGTACAAATTCAATGGAATTCTGATCAAAGTACCAGAGATATTCCTCACAATTTTTTTAAAAAATCACAAAATATGTATAAAGTCATAAAAGTCCCTGTATTGCCAAAGTAATACTGTGCAAAAAGAATAAACTATGAGGTGTCTTACTTTCTGACCTAAAAATATATTACAGAGCTATGACAATCAAAACAGCAAGGTATTGACACAAAACAGAAAGGGAGACCAATGGAACAGAATTGAGACGCCAAGAATAAACCCCAAAACATACATCCAACTGATCTTTGACAAAGACTGTAAGGTAATCCAGTGGGGGAATCTGCTCCAGCCAGGAAAGACCAGGTTATAGGGTAAATAGCGGAGATATGGAGCTGCAGAGACCATGGCTAATCTCTGCCCACATGCCTTGGAACGCTCAGGTGTGTTAACTGGGATCCGGAGAGTCTCACTCTTT
>NW_006202134.1:161826-184489 GCF_000334495.1 Tupaia belangeri chinensis
CTAAATAAGACCCCCAAAGCATAAGCAAAAAACAAAAAAAAAAAAAAACAGAAAAGTGGGATTACATCTGATTAAGAAGTTTCTATACAGAGAAAGATACAGTAATTAGTGTGATTCAACAGCCCTCAGAATGGGAGAATATTTTTGTAAACTATGCTTCAAAAGGGACTGATAGCCAGAGTACACTGGGAACTCAAGAGTCTTATCCAAAATAATAATAACAATAATCCACCCAATTAAAAGTAGCAAATTGAGCTGAAGAAAGAATTCTCTAAAGAAGACATAGAACCAATCAAAAAGTATATAAAAAAATGCGGAACTTACCTCATCATAAGGGAGATAGCAAATCAAAACCACAATGAGATATCACCTAATCCTAGTCAGAATAGTGCAGATTATAAAAACAAATAATGATAAGCGCTGGCGGGAATGTGGTGAAAGGGAACTCTCCTACACTGTTGGTGGTCATGTAAATTAGTACAGCCACTGTGAAGAATGATACGGTGATTCCTCAGAAACCTAAAACAGAACTACCATACAATCCAGTAATTTCACTCTTAGGTATCTACTCAAAGAATAAGAAAACACTTTGAAAAACACTTGTACACCTATGTTTACTGTAGCATTATTCACAATTGCTAGGACATGGAATCAGCCTAAATGTCCAAGAACAGAGAAGTGGATTGAATAAATGCGGCACATGTACTGTGGAATACTATTCAGTCATGAAAAACAATGAGACCTTGACATGTGATACAAAGTTGATGGATGTAGAAGATTTAATGCTAAGTGAAGCAAGCCAGACTACAAAAGACAGGCATTATATGTCCTTACTGAATATTTACTGAATGTGTGTGCTTTATAGCAGAAACTTAAAAACTGGAAGGTGTAGTAGCAGGGAAGACAATAATAAATGCTAGTATAGGGGTAATAGGAAGTGGGTAATGGAGGCCGGAGGGAAGGTATCGGAGAAAAAGAACATATTTTAGAGCAGAAAAATATTATCTGCTGACATGGTAATGTATTTGACTTTACTAATATTTGCTATATTCATGCCGGGAAAAAAACTGCACTGTACACTGTAAAGGTGTACAGTGACTAAATATAAATAAAGAAATAAACAATAACTCATAACGAGAGAATTATAACAATATGTTGTTATAGAAACTAAAGCTAATAAAACAAAAAAAAACACAATGCACAAAAATGTACAAAGATGGTTTTAGAAATTTTATATAAATTCAAATTATATTTCAAATAGGATATACTTGCAAGGATCCCTGTGGTGTTTTAAGAAAACAAATTAAAACTCTACTTCCTGGGACCAGCAGTTAGCTTAATGGCTATGTCACTGGACTCCCATATAGTCGACCGCAGTTCTCGTCCAGACCTGGTGGCTTAAAACTCATGCTGAGCGCGAGTGCGTGTGTGCCCAAGATCCAGAGAGGAGAATAGAGGAGAAGGGATTGCGGCGGCGTGGCCATCCCCTCTGTGGCGGCGGCATGGCCATCCCCTTTGTGGGAAGGGGGGGGGGGTATTTTTCGCTTTCTGTCTGTCTGTCTCTCTCCGGCTGGCTGGCGAGCCCACGCGCCCTATGGAAAACAAAACAAAACAAAACAAAACAAAAAAAAACCCTCTACTTCCTAAATATATCCCATTGGGTGCATGGGCTTACCAGAGAGACAGTGAGAGGAAAAATGAGAAATCATCCCCCAGAGGGAAAGGCCATGCTGCAATCCCTTCTCTTCCATTCTCCTCCTGGGATTTTGGGCACATATACACCTGCGCCTGGCATGATTCTCAAGTTGTTGGGTCAGGGACGCAAATTGCAATCAACCACATGAGAGTCAGCACCTTAAACACCATTTCCACCTGCTGGTTCCAATATATCACTTTTAATTCTCACATTATCTAAGGATATATAAGATAAATAAGTTTAGGATGTTGAAAGTTCAGTATACTGAGAAAATGCAGCAGAGACAGAGAATAATCTTTTCAGCAATGGTGCTCCCTGAAATAAATATTTGCAAAATAATGATAGAGGACCTATACTTCACATCATGTACATAATAAACTGAAAGTGGGTTGTAGACAGAAATATAAGAGTAAAAAAACAATAAACCTTTTTTTGTAATCTTGTGTCAATCAGTGTTTTTCAGTGGTCGTAACTACTAAGCCATAAAAGGAAAGAATAGAGAAATTGGACATCAAAAGTAGGACTTTTTTTTTCTTTTTTGGAGAGGTTTTTGCTATAGGGCACGTGCACTTGCCAGAAAGACAGATAGAGACAGAGAGACAGAAAGCGAGAAATCATACCCCCCAGGGGGTGATGGCCACGCCACAATCCCTTCTCCTCCATTCTCCTCTCGGGATCTTGGGCACACACACACACGCGCGCCTGGCGTGAGTTTAAGCTGCCGAGTCTGGGACTCAAACCATGGTCTACTTCATGGGAGTCCAGTGACATAGCCATTATGCTAACTGCTGGTCCCCTGACATTTTGCTTTACAAGTGATGCCATCAAGAAAATGAAAGCATAGCTCTTATAATTAGAAAATATTTGTAAATTATATATCTGACAAGGGAAGTAATTCCAGAACAGATAGATAAAGCTTACAAATTTAAAATACATAAAATCCAATGAAAAGTGAATTTGACTATACATTTCTCAGATGAACACATGAAATTGGCCAATAAGCACATAAATAAATGCTCAATACTATAAATTTCTAGCTTTTCAATCAAGCAAGAGAAATAAGCTCTAGAGCTCTGCCATAAGCAACTGCTAAATAATTTATGAGACACTTAAAATTCTAGGTGTGTGGGACTTCATTTTTTTTTTTTTTTGGAGAGGTTTTTGCTATAGGGCATGTGCGCTCGCCAGACAGACAGAGAGAGACAGAGAGATAGAAAGCAGGAAATCACCCCCCAGGGGGGATGGCCACGCTGCAATCCCTTCTCCTCCATTCTCCTCTTGGGATCTTGGGCACGCACGCACACGCACCTGGCGTGAGTTTAAGCCACCGGGTCCGGGACTCGAACCGCGGTCGACTACGTGGGAGTCCAGCGACATAGCCATTACGCTAACTGCTGGTCCCCTGGACTTCATGTTTTTATCAAACAAAAATTTACAAAGAGAGAAGTAAATTAAATTACACAGAGTGAAACACTTGACCTGAATTCTTGAGTTGTTCAGAAGCCTCAAAAAAAAAATGTTCTTGAATAAAACTGACAATGATTTCAAAAAGGGATAAAGGAGGTCAAATCTACTAGACATTTATTGTGATTTCTAATAGCAATAATAAGACCCAGAAACATTTTTTCTTTTTATCATTAGCCAAAATAAAATACAATACTTTATGCAATAATAGAAATAATAACCTACATTTTGGTGTAATGTAGAGAAATTTGGAGCTCTCATTTATGTTTGATGGATTTTAAATTGGTATAGATAACTTAGGAAAACAATTTGACTAGCTGTGTCTCACAAAGCTAAACACAGAGTTGTAATAGGACCCAGCAATTGAACTCTTTGGTCTCTACCCAAAATAAATTAGATCATGGGTACATGCAAAAACTGTACCATCAATATACATAGCAGTATTATTCACAGTAGCCTCCAAAACACTGAAAACAACTCAAATACCCATACCCCAGAGATAGATGGACAAACAAATGTGGTATACTCATTTCTGGAATATTACTTAGCAATATTAAGAAAGACTGCCCATGCACGCTACTACTTGGATAATTTTTTTTTTTTTGGAGAGGTTTTTCACTATAGGGCGCGTGCGCTCGCCAGACAGACAGAGAGAGACATAGAGACAGAAAGCGAGAAATCACCCCCCAGGGGGGATGGTCACACCGCAATCCCTTCTCCTCCATTCTCCTCTCGGGATCTTGGGCATGCACACACACGCACCAGCATGAGTTTTAAGTCACCGGGTCCGGGACGTGAACCGCGGTCGACTACGTGGGAGTCCAGTGACATAGCCATTACGCTAACTGCTGGTTCCCCTACCTGGATAATTCTTGAAAGCATTTTGCTTAGTATAAAAAGCTAGTAATAAAAGACCACATGTAATATAATCCAATACAGCTGAAGAGTTCAGAACAGGTAAATATATACAGACAGAAAGTGGACTGTAGTTGCCAGAACTAGGGATAGAGAGAAATAGGGAGATGCTATAAATGGATATGGGACTTAGTTTTGGGGTGATTAAAATATCCAGATGTCCCAGCAACTATTTGGCAAGAGGCAACAAAAGCTTGGTAAATAAACCTCTCTCTTAGCTCAGAAATTTTGTGCCACTGATCTTATTTAGAGATAACCTTCTAAGTTTGTTTAAATAGATTAATATCTGTATATTGATCATAACCACAGAAAATTAGTCACATTAGGAATGGCCAATAATGTGCTATAGTCATAATAAATAATACCAAATAGTAATAAAATAATAACATAATCACACATTTAGTTATATAACATCATGCTTACAACAGATGTTAGAAATATGATACCTATTAGAGAATTAGGCTGACAAGGTGTATCCACATTGTGACTTTCACAAGTCCAGGAGCAAAAAGTTCCAGGATTTGATAAGAACATGATACCTGAGTATGCCCCAAAATTTCTCTGGCTGGGGGACAGAAAGCAGAGTAGAAAGTGTGCCCTCCAGTCTTGTGACAAGGGTTAGACTCTCCTACTCTGCATTGTACCCAGGCTTCATTGACATAACACATTCCTACTTTTCACACAGAACCCCTGAAATTAGACATTATTTTAGCCACTTATAATCACTTTCTGCCACTGTAACACTGGTAGGATGAAAACAATCAGTGGCTTTCACCAAATAAAAGAGAGCACATTCATAAACATAACTGCATATAGTGCTGTATTTTAATTTTTGGCTAATAATTTAAAAAGGAAAAAATAGCTATAAGAAACATATTTCACATAAAGAGATCCTCACACCAAGGCAAGTCTTTAATTCTATCCAAATACCAGAAATCCCACTATTCCTTTTGTCCATTCTGCAAGGCAGCCTGCAGAAATGACAAGTTTCAAATAATCCCAAACTAAATTGCCAAGGATAAAGTCATCTATAGATGTAAATTGAATATTGCATAATGCCTCTTGTAAGACCACACACATGTTGAGAGTTAAGGTTTTACAGACACACTCTACTGTTGAAACCAACAAAGAATGCACAGAGAACAGGCTGTCTGCTAGTAAACCTTTCATTAAGCACAACTAGATTAACAAAGTTATTACAGAATCATACCAGAGTTGCATAAAGCCCAGACTTTGTGCAATTTTTCCCCCATTTTCCCTCAAGAAGTTAGGAATTGTGATGAAAGAGGACATTTCCTTCTGAAAAAAATGAACTTATTGACTTTTATTTTCGACTCTCAGAATCACAATCCCAAATGCTTTATGCCTAACAGGATTGAATTATTTTTGAAGAAAAAGGCCTAAATAGGGTAATGGACCTCATGCATTAATAGCTTTTCTATAAGGCACATTTCTGCACTGTCCCAATCAACAGTGAGCACCCAGGTCAGTCCCTAATGCTAACACTACCTTCACATCAGGGGCCAGTGTCTCCACATGCATGTGGGCTTCCACATATGGGCTTTGGCTATAGCAGGGGCTAAGGGTTCAATGTTCTGACTCATTCTGATCCTCCAAATGACTATGGGGATGGTGCTACTGAAGTGAATGACAGAACATATTGGTCTCTTTTGTCTTGAAGAGTGGAAAGAAATTTCAAAAACGAAAATTAACAGTAGTAAAGTAACATTCACTATTCTGGATTTCAACCATTTATATGCAGATTTTTCATTATTCTCAACTGGGATTAATCTCTCTCTCTCTCTCTCTCTCTCACACACACACACACACACACACACACACACACACATATACATGCAAACTACACTCACACAATAAAATCATTTACACATACGTATAACCAAGAACTTACAAAAAATATGTCAATTCTTGAGTTGGTTTCATAAGAAAAGATAACCGGAAAATGAGATCTTCATCTGTCAACTCATAAAGAGGGAAAAATCCACCCAGTATTAAGTCCCCATCTCTATAGACACTTGGCTTCTGGTATTCAAAACAGCTTTTAAGTGTCATCTCACATGCAGTCTGTAAAGGCTGCAGAGCTACCAAGAGATAAATCAAAGAAAATGACATATCAGGGCCTGCCCAACACAGAGACAAATCCTATGTATATGCTGAGCTGGGAAGATAGAGTTAGGTGGTATCTACGGGTTTTTCCCTCTTTCAGAATAATCAATTTCTGTGCAGGACACAGAGGACTCTCACTTTCATTGTCTGCTGTCAACCTGTTTATAAAGCATGTGCCAGACAGGTAGGGTAGACAAGGGCCAAGTCAGGAGCATAAAAAAACGCATGTCTAAGGGAGTTCTTGTGCTGAGACTCACTCTTAGTTAATGTCACTGTGATATGAACAGACCTTGCTTCCCTGTCCTTCTACTGTGTCACCTTAGTTCCATCCAGGAGCTTTGGGGATCTCCCTGCCCTGGGGCTGTGCACCTGCCACCTTGCATTCTGGAGAAAAAATAAAAAAACAACTTGGATAAAAACATATATCTTTCAGATCTGGGGCTGTGCACCTGCCACCTTGCAGTCTGGAGAAAAAATTTAAAAACAACTTGGATAAAAACATATATCTTTCAGAATTTTTTCTCCTCTGTTTTCTATAATTTCATGATGGTGCAGCAAGGCTTTGGAGACTATCCCATCCTAAGACAAGATCTGTAATTTTGTGGGGAGGTGGGTGTGTGTGTGTGTGTGTGTGTGTTTGTGAAACACCTGGGCTAAAATCAACACCTACATGTATCATTTTTTTTTGATGCCTTGGCAAGGAAGAAAAGGGCTTACATCAGTCATTGATGACCTCATCTGCAATGTACAGAAGGCATTTCATTACTCTGTCCATCCTCACTCCTGGGTCTACAACATTATCTAGAGAGAGATGGTCTTTCTATTTATAAAGGAGTAGGATACATTCTAGAGATTATATTATTTTCTCCAATTACATCAGTCATTGATGACCTCATCTGCAATGTACAGAAGGCATTTCATTACTATGTCCATCCTCACTCCTGGGTCTGCAACATTATCTAGAGAGAAATGGTTTAATGAATGATAACTAAAAATAACTCTGTTCTTCACCCAGTATTTATATCTTATAAAATTTTTATATCTGATAAAATTTTATTATTTCTAGTTTTTGACTAAGTATACATTTTATATATTTGTGATAAACAAGATATTTTGATGATGAAAATGTGGAGAATGCTAAACCCAGCCATGTACCATATGTATTACATTATAATTTATGTTTTTGTAATAAGAACACTTTATGTCTACTATATTAGCAGTTTGCAAGGAATTGCATTAGGTGCAGTAGACCTTTGAATTCATTCCTTTTGTCTGAAATTTTGTGCTTTTTGACCAACATTGTACAAGTCTGCTCACCCCTATCCTCTAGTAGCTACTATTTTACTATTTCTTTTTAAAAAATAATTATTTTATTTAACTTTATTTATTTATTTTTAATTTGATCAGAGAGGGACAGAGCAAGAGAGAAAAAAGGGAAACGTGAGACAGCAAGCCACCAGGTCCAAGATTCAAATCACAGACGGCCATGTGGGAGTTCAGCATCATTAAACACAAGGCCACCTGCTGGCCCACTATTTTACTATTTCTATAAATTTAATTTTTTAACACTCCACTGACAAAATGAGACAATATGGTATTTGTCTTTCTGTTCCTGTAATTACTTCAATTAGCATAAGGTCCTTTAGATGCGTCCATGTTGTTAAAAATGATAGAATATTTTTAATTGCCAGGAAACATGTGTGCTTACTAGAGAGACAAAAAGACAGAGAAAGGAAGTATAAATAACCCTTCCCCATCAGGAGTAGTCACACCATAATTACTTCTTTATTTGTTATTCCTTTCAGGATTTGGAGAAGCATGCTCTGCATACTTCTTATGCTTCCAGGGCCTCACGATGAGGACAGTGAAATGACAACATGTTGATAAACAAACAAAAACATTAAAGAAACAAATAAATTGAAATATATCCTGTTTCCATGGCTTAGAAGTCTTTTTCTTCTTCTATTTTTTTAAATTGATTTTTATATTTAGTCACTGAACATCTTCACAGCATGCAAAATGACTCTTCCCAGCATAAAGACACTGCATGTCAATCCAAAGACATTACCATACACATTATCATGAACAGATAAATTTCCATTGTTGTGTCCATTAACTGTTTTGCTTTTTTTCCCATTGATTTCCTCCTTCCTGCTCCCCACTACCCAACCTACTCCTGTACTGTCTCCAATATCTACAGTTGCACTCCATGGTTTTATACCTTCTAATCTTTCAGTTTCTGCAGTAGAGTGCAGACATTCAGTATGTATTAAGTAGAGACATACAACACCTCTCTTTCATATTCTGGCTTGCTGCATTAAGCATTAAATCTTCCATGTTTGTCCACTTTTGATCACATGCCAGGGTCTCATTGTTTTTTTTATGGCTGAGTAGTATTCTGTAGTGTATATGTGCCATACTTTTTCAGTCTGTTTATTTGTTCTTGGGCATGTGAGTTGATCCCATGTCCTAGAAAAGACGTGGGAGTGGAACTTCTATATCATACAGTAGTTCTATTTGTACGATTTTTATTTTTATTTTTATTTTTTGAGGGATTTTTGCTATAGAGCATGTAAGCTTGCTGGAGAGGTAGAGACAGAGAGATAGAAAGCAAGAAATAACCCCCTGGGGGGAAGGCCATGCCACAATCCCTTCTCCTCCAGCCTCCTCTCGGGATTTTGGGCATGCCCATGTATGCACCTGGTGTGAGTTTGAAGCCATCAGGTCCAGGACTCAAACCATGGTCAATTACATAGTAGTCCCGTGATGTAACCATTACACCATCTACTGATCCCAGGATATTTTATTTTTATGTTTATTTCTAACTTATATGTAATCACCATACATTTTTACAATGCACATGGATTTTCGCAGCATGAATACAGTGCATATGGCCTATGTGTAGGTTCTCAGGGACCTCGACATTGTGCTCCCCAGTGGCAATACTAACTTACATCCCCACCAACAGAAGAGGAAAATTCCTTTTTTTTTTTTTGACAGCAGCCTCACCAGTATTTACCGTTCTTTCTTTTTTTGAGGGAAATTTTTGCAATAGGACATGTGTACTCACAGAAGGAACAAAGAGACAGAAAATGAGAAATCACACCTGGGGGGGACAGCCACACCACGATCTCTTCTCTTCCATTTTCCTCTCAGGATTTGGGGTACAAATGCACATATGCCCAGCATGAGTTTTAAGTCACTGGGTCCTGGACTTGAACTGTGGTCAACTACATGGGAATCCAGTGACATTATGATTACACCATCTTCTGACAGCAACCATTCTTTGTTTTTTCAAAATTAACCATTTTGACTGGGATTAGGTGATACATCATTGTGACTTTGAATATCTTCTGTGGATTTGAATATCTTCCATATTCATCCACTTTCTATTAAATGCCATGTCTTGTTTTTAATGGCTGAATAGTATTCTACGTAGCATATGTACTATACTTTTTCAATTCATTCATTTGTTCATGGACATTAGGGTTGGTTCCATGCCTTAGCAATCATGAATAATGCCACAATAAACACAGATGTGCAAATGCTGTTCTGACTGAGCCTTTTCCTGTCCTTTGAGTAGATACCCAGGAGTGGAATTGCTGGATCATCTATTTAAGGTCTTTGAGGAACCTCTATATTGTTCTCACAGTGGCTAGACCAATTTACATTCCCACCAACAATGTAGGAGAGTTCTCCTTTCACACTGTCCCCACCAGCACTTATCATTTTTTGCTTGTTAAATCTTCACCAGTCCGACAGGATTAGGTGGTATCTCACTGTGGTTTTGATCTGATCTCCCTTATAATAAGATATGTTCAGCATATCTTATTGCCTATTAATATGTGTTCTTTAGAGAGTTGTTTATTCAGATACTTTTCTCATCTTTTAATTGGTTTAATCATTTTCTGGATAAGTCACTTGAGCTCTGTGTATTCTGGTTATTAGTCCCTTATCTGGGGCATAGTTTACAAAAATATTCTCCCGTTCCAATGGTTCCTATTCACACTAATTACTATATCCTTTGCTGTGCAGAAACTTTGTAATTTGATGTAATCCTACTTGGTTATTTTGAGGATTAAAATCACTATGCTTTGGGGGTCTTATTTAAGAAGTCTTTGCCTACCCTGATGTCTCCACCAGTTTTGGAGGGATCTTCTTTAAGAAGTCTTTGCCTACTCCCATGTCTCCAAGAGTTTCTCCTGCATTTTACACTGATAGTTTTATAGTTTGAGGTTTTATGTTTAGATCTTCGATCTATTTCACATTGATTTTTTTTTATAATGTTGAGAGAAACTGGTTGAGTTTCACTTTTCTGAGGTGAATACCTAGTTTTTTCAGTACCACTTGCTGAAAAAATTATTTTCACTACAGGATTAATTTTTTTGAGAGGTTTTCGCTATAGGGCACGTGTGCTCGCCAGACAGAGAGAGACAGAGAGACAGAAAGTGAGAAATCACCCCCCAGGGGGGATGGCCACACCGTAATCCCTTCTCCATTCTCCTCTGGGTTCCCAGCATAAAGACACTGCATGTCAATCCAAAGACATTACCATACACATTATCATGAACAGATAAATTTCCATTGTTGTGTCCATTAACTGTTTTGCTTTTTTTCCCATTGATTTCCTCCTTCCTGCTCCCCACTACCCAACCTACTCCTGTACTGTCTCCAATATCTACAGTTGCACTCCATGGTTTTATACCTTCTAATCTTTCAGTTTCTGCAGTAGAGTGCAGACATTCAGTATGTATTAAGTAGAGACATACAACACCTCTCTTTCATATTCTGGCTTGCTGCATTAAGCATTAAATCTTCCATGTTTGTCCACTTTTGATCACATGCCAGGGTCTCATTGTTTTTTTTATGGCTGAGTAGTATTCTGTAGTGTATATGTGCCATACTTTTTCAGTCTGTTTATTTGTTCTTGGGCATGTGAGTTGATCCCATGTCCTAGAAAAGACGTGGGAGTGGAACTTCTATATCATACAGTAGTTCTATTTGTACGATTTTTATTTTTATTTTTATTTTTTGAGGGATTTTTGCTATAGAGCATGTAAGCTTGCTGGAGAGGTAGAGACAGAGAGATAGAAAGCAAGAAATAACCCCCTGGGGGGAAGGCCATGCCACAATCCCTTCTCCTCCAGCCTCCTCTCGGGATTTTGGGCATGCCCATGTATGCACCTGGTGTGAGTTTGAAGCCATCAGGTCCAGGACTCAAACCATGGTCAATTACATAGTAGTCCCGTGATGTAACCATTACACCATCTACTGATCCCAGGATATTTTATTTTTATGTTTATTTCTAACTTATATGTAATCACCATACATTTTTACAATGCACATGGATTTTCGCAGCATGAATACAGTGCATATGGCCTATGTGTAGGTTCTCAGGGACCTCGACATTGTGCTCCCCAGTGGCAATACTAACTTACATCCCCACCAACAGAAGAGGAAAATTCCTTTTTTTTTTTTTTTTTTTGACAGCAGCCTCACCAGGGTTTACCGTTCTTTCTTTTTTTGAGGGAAATTTTTGCAATAGGACATGTGTACTCACAGAAGGAACAAAGAGACAGAAAATGAGAAATCACACCTGGGGGGGACAGCCACACCACGATCTCTTCTCTTCCATTTTCCTCTCAGGATTTGGGGTACAAATGCACATATGCCCAGCATGAGTTTTAAGTCACTGGGTCCTGGACTTGAACTGTGGTCAACTACATGGGAATCCAGTGACATTATGATTACACCATCTTCTGACAGCAACCATTCTTTGTTTTTTCAAAATTAACCATTTTGACTGGGATTAGGTGATACATCATTGTGACTTTGAATATCTTCTGTGGATTTGAATATCTTCCATATTCATCCACTTTCTATTAAATGCCATGTCTTGTTTTTAATGGCTGAATAGTATTCTACGTAGCATATGTACTATACTTTTTCAATTCATTCATTTGTTCATGGACATTAGGGTTGGTTCCATGCCTTAGCAATCATGAATAATGCCACAATAAACACAGATGTGCAAATGCTGTTCTGACTGAGCCTTTTCCTGTCCTTTGAGTAGATACCCAGGAGTGGAATTGCTGGATCATCTATTTAAGGTCTTTGAGGAACCTCTATATTGTTCTCACAGTGGCTAGACCAATTTACATTCCCACCAACAATGTAGGAGAGTTCTCCTTTCACACTGTCCCCACCAGCACTTATCATTTTTTGCTTGTTAAATCTTCACCAGTCCGACAGGATTAGGTGGTATCTCACTGTGGTTTTGATCTGATCTCCCTTATAATAAGATATGTTCAGCATATCTTATTGCCTATTAATATGTGTTCTTTAGAGAGTTGTTTATTCAGATACTTTTCTCATCTTTTAATTGGTTTAATCATTTTCTGGATAAGTCACTTGAGCTCTGTGTATTCTGGTTATTAGTCCCTTATCTGGGGCATAGTTTACAAAAATATTCTCCCGTTCCAATGGTTCCTATTCACACTAATTACTATATCCTTTGCTGTGCAGAAACTTTGTAATTTGATGTAATCCTACTTGGTTATTTTGAGGATTAAAATCACTATGCTTTGGGGGTCTTATTTAAGAAGTCTTTGCCTACCCTGATGTCTCCACCAGTTTTGGAGGGATCTTCTTTAAGAAGTCTTTGCCTACTCCCATGTCTCCAAGAGTTTCTCCTGCATTTTACACTGATAGTTTTATAGTTTGAGGTTTTATGTTTAGATCTTCGATCTATTTCACATTGATTTTTTTTTATAATGTTGAGAGAAACTGGTTGAGTTTCACTTTTCTGAGGTGAATACCTAGTTTTTTCAGTACCACTTGCTGAAAAAATTATTTTCACTACAGGATTAATTTTTTTGAGAGGTTTTCGCTATAGGGCACGTGTGCTCGCCAGACAGAGAGAGACAGAGAGACAGAAAGTGAGAAATCACCCCCCAGGGGGGATGGCCACACCGTAATCCCTTCTCCATTCTCCTCTGGGGATCTTGGGCACGCACGCACACGCGCCCAGCAATGAGTTTTAAGTCGCCCAGTCTGGGACGCAAACCGCAGTCGACTACGTGGGACTCCAGCGACCTAGCCATTACACTAACTGCTGGTCCCAACTACTGGATTAATTTGTGCCCTTGTCAAAAATCACGGGGCTGTATGTCTTGGGGTATATGTTTGGGTTCTCTATTTTGTTCCATTGTTCTACATGTTTTTGTGCCAGTATCATGCTATTTTGATTATCACAGTTTTGTCATATATTTTGGGGTCAAGGAGTGATATGCCTCCTACTTTACTCTTTTTGCACAGTATTTATTCCCATGGTCCTATGGGGCCTTTTATGTTTCCAAATAAATTTTCATTGTTTATCTTTTTAGTGAAGAAAGTCACCAGTAATTCGATAAGAACTGAATTGAATTTGTAAATTAATCTGGGCAGAATTGACATGCTGACTATAATAGTTCCTCCAATCCAAGAACATGGGTTGTCTTTCTATTTTCTTGTATCATACTCCCTTTTTTTTTTTTTTTTTTCACTTTAGTCTTTTTACACAGTATTGCTTTGGTGATATGGGGTCTTTTATGATTCCAAACAAATTTTATGATTGCCTTTTTAAATTCTGTGAAGATCTCTGGTAATTTAATCAGAATTGTACTGAGTTGTAGATTAATTTGATTACAATTTAAATTTTTATTATATTTATTCTTCTAATCCAGGTATATGGGATATCTTTCCACTGTTTTGTATCATTTTTTATTTGATTTTTTCAGTTTTCCTTGTAGAGGTCTTTTACTTATTTGTTAGTTTTATTCCTAGTTATCTTATATTTTGTGCCTATTGGAAATATTGCTTTCTTCAATTCTGTCTCAATCTGTTCATTGTCAGTATATAGAAATGCTATAGATTTCTATATGTTCATTTTATTCTTTGCCACTTTACTGTATTCATTTATCATTTCCAAGAGTTTTGTTGTGGATTCTTTCAGGATTTCTATGTATATAATCATGCCCATATGTGTAAACAGAGATAATTTCACTTCTTCTTTAAAACCTATTTTTATGCCTTTTATTTTACTCCCTTTTCTGACTGCATTGGCTAGAACTTCCAGTACTATTTTGAAAAAGAATGAAGAAAGTGGGCACTCTTGTCATGTTTTTACTTTTTAAAGAATTATTTTATTTAACTTTATTTATTGTTATTAACATTTCCAGAAAGAGATACAGAGAGTGAGAGAGAGACAAAGTGTAAACAAGCATCAAGATCCAAGATTTGAACCATATGGGAGTCCAGCGCTTTTAACCACCACACCACTTGCTGGCACCTTGTGTCAGTGTTTGGTGAAAAATTTTTTAGCTTTTTCCCATTCAAAATAATGTTAGCTATATACTTGTCATATGTGGCTTTAATTGTGTTGAGGACTGTCTCTTATGTGCCAATTTTGCTGAGAGTCTTATTAATAAAAGAATGTTGTCTTTTATAAAATGCTTTTTCTGCATTGATTGACATGATCACATGGGTTTTTCTCTTTTTTTTGGAGAGATTTTTCACTGTAGGGCGCGTGCGCTCGCCAGACAGACAGAGAGAGACATAGAGACAGAAAGCGAGAAATCACCCCCCAGGGGGGATGGTCACGCCACAATCCCTTCTCCTCCATTCTCCTCTCAGGATCTTGGGCACGCACGCACATGCGCCCGGCGTGAGATTTAAGCCACCGGGTCCGAGACGCGAACCGCGGTCGACTACGTGGGAGTTCAGCGACATAGCCATTACGCTAACTGCTGGTTCCCATCACATGGGTTTTTTATCTTTCCTTCTGTTAATTTGATGTATTATGTTTATTGTTTTGTATATGTTGAATAACCCTTGCCTTGCTGGAATAAAGCTTACTTGGACATGGCATATAATCTTTTTAAAGTACTGTCGGATACAATTTGCTGGTATATGATTGAGAACTTTTGCATCTGTACTCATCAGAGATGTTGATATGCACTTTCTTTTTTTATGTTCTCTGTTATGTCTCTGCCTGTTTTGGGGGTCCAGGTGATGGAGGCTTCAAAAAATGAACTTTGGAGGGCTTCTTCCTTTTCAATATTTAGAAATGGTTTGAGGGAAGGGTTAGTTCTTTTTAAAAAGTTTTGTGGGTGCTTACTTCATCACCACATACATGAAAATTGGAACAATACAGAGAAGATTAGCATGGCCCCTACACAAGGATGACATGCAAATTCATGAAGTGTTCCGTATTAAAAAAAAAAAAACATACAGAACTGTTAGATAGGACAGCTGTAATACAGGATATCGAAACCTCACTCAAAAGTATTAAAAGCAGATTAGATCATGCAGAAGACTGAATCTCAGAGGTAGAACACAAAACCTCTGACCTAGAAAAAAATTATCAAAAATACTGAGAAAATAACCAAGAAAAATGAAGATAATATATGAGAAATACTAGATATCATTAAACACCCAAACATGAAAGTAAGTTATATCCCAGAAGGTGAAGAAAATAAGGGCATTAATAATCTATTCAGCAAAATCCTGGAGGAAAACTTTCCAAGTCTAGAAAAGTACTCAAATGTTCAGATGAAAGCAATACAAAGAAACCCAAATAGAATCAATCCAAGATGATCCTATCTACAGTAAGATCATAGCCAGATTGGCTAAATCACAGACAAAATAAGATACTAACACTGGAAACAGAAATGTCGAGTAATTTATGAAGGTTATCCCATCAGGCTGACACTGGATATCTCATGGGATACAATTTATAAAACAAAGAATGGGGGAATATATTCAAAGTGTTACATAAAAAAATAATTTCAATGAAGAATAGTAGATCCAGCAAGATTATCCTTCAAATGGGGAAAAAAAGATAAAAATATTCTTGGATAAACAAAACCAATTTAGGGGAACCAGCAGTGGAGTCCCACGTAGTTGACCACAGTTTGCATCCTGGACCCAGTGGCTCAAAACTCATGCTGGGTGTGTGTGCGTGCATGCCCAAGATCCTGAGAGGAGAATGGAGGAGAAGGGATTGCAGCATGACCATCCCCCCTGGGGGGTGATTTCTTGCTTTCTGTTTCTCTGTCTCTCTCTGCAGCCCTATAGCGAAAACCTCTCAAAAACAACAACAACAACAACAAAAATTTACCAACTCTAAACTAGCTCTTCAAAAAATTCTGAAAAAAGTACTATACCAAAAAAACTAAAGACAGGCAGCCAGCAATAAGAGAACAAAAAACAACGAAGAACATGGCCAATCTAATGGTGGAGACAAGTCTGGAAATATTGATAATAACGTTGAATGTTAATGGATTAAATTCTCTTATCAGGAGACAGAGACTGGCTGAATTAATTAAAACACACACACACACACACACATATACACACCAGAAACTTTTTTTTTTTTTTTGAGAGGTTTTCGCTATAGGGCGCGTGCGCTAGCCAGGCAGACAGAGAAAGACATAGAGACAGAAAGCGAGAAATCACCCCCCAGGGGGGATGGTCATGCTGCAATCCCTTCTCCTCCATTCTCCTCTCAGGATCTTGGGCATGCACGCACACACACCCAGCATGAGTTTTAAGCCACCGGGTCCAGGACGCAAACTGTGGTCGACTACGTGGGACTCCAGCGACATAGCCATTACGCTAACTGCTGGTTCCCAGGCCAGAAACTCTTCATCTGCTCCCAACAAGAAACCCATCTCATCTATAAAGACATACATAGATTAAAAGTGAAGGGCTGAATAAAGGTATTCCATACAAATGGAAACCAAAAATAGGCTTTAAGACAAAAACTGTAAGAACAGAAAAAGAGGGCATAATATAGAAGAAAGGGGCTAATTCATCAAGAAGATATAGTGCTTATAAATATCTATGCGCTCAATTGAGGAGCACTCAAATATGTAAAGGAAAGAATACTACATTTAAAAGGAGAGAAAGACTGTAACACACTAATTATTGGAGATCTCAACACCCCATTATCTTCTTTAGACCGGAGATAAAACATACATCAGATGGACTAGAGAGAGATCTATAGAACTTTAGACCCCAAAAAGCACAAAATATAATTTTTTCTCAGCTCTGCATGGTACCTTCTCAAAGACTGACCATTATACTATGGCACAAAACCAGCTTTTACAGATTCAAAGGCATAGAAACTATACCCATGATGAACTCTGACCATGATGAAATTAAACTTGATATTAATCTCAGGAAAAACCCTTGAAAATATACAAATGCATGTAAACAAAGTAACCTACTTCTGAATAACTTCACGACTACTGAAGAGATTGAGACTGAAATCAAAACATCCATGGAAACAAATGATAATAAGTAAACAAGCTTCCATAATCTATGGGACACTGTGAAAGCAGTCATAATAGGGAAGTTAAGTAAATAGTGCACATAAAGAAAAGATGGAAAGGTGGGAAAAGTACAACATAACATCATGCCTCAGGAAATTAGAAAAAAAAAAATCCAAAAATTGCCAGGAGAAAATGAATAATAAATATTTGAACAAAAATAAATGAAATTGAAAATTAAACTATGCAGAAAATAAATGAAAGCAAAAGCTGGTTCCTTGAAAAGATAAAAAGATTGACACACCATTAACTAGACTAATTAAGAAGAGAGAAAGGGGAACCAGCAGTTAGTGTAATGGCTATGTCGCTGGACTCCCACGTAGTCGACCGCGGTTAGCGTCTCGGACCCGGTGGCTTAAATCTCACGCTGGACGCATGTGCGTGCGTGCCCAAGATCCCGAGAGGAGAATGGAGGAGAAGGAATTGCGGCGTGACCATCCCCCCTGGGGGGTGATTTCTCGCTTTCTGTCTCTATGTCTCTGTCTGTCTGGCGAGCGCACGCGCCCTATAGTGAAAACCTCCAAAAAAAAAAGAAGAGAGAAAGGAACTAGATAAATAAAATTCACAATAAAAAAGGCAGTATTGCAACAGATATAATAGAAATACAAAAATTATTAAGTAAAATTAGCATAGAAGGATTGTTTCTCAGCATAATAAAAGTCATCTCGAAAAACTAATAGCTAACATTAAACAAAAACTGGTACACTGGTACAAGACAAGACTTCTCGCTCTCTCCACTTCTATTCAATATAGTACTGGAAGTCATAGCCAAGGCAGTCAGACAAGAGAATGAAATAAAAGGCATTCCAATAAGGAAAGAAGAGTTGAAATATCTCTGTTTGAAAATGACATGATTGTATACATTGAAAACCCAATAGTATCCACAAAAAACACTTCTCAAAGTAATAAATGCTTACAGTGAAATGGCAAGATACAAAATTAAATTACAAAATTCTATAGTATGCCTACATACAAACAATAATCAGAAAGAGGCAGAACTGAAGAAAGTAATACCACTTACCATAGTCACAAAAATTATAAGATATCTAAGAATAAAATTAACCAAGGAAATCAAAGGCCTCTATAAGAAAAACTGTAAAATCTTTAAAAAGACATCAAAAATGACACAATAAAGTGGAAGAACACCCCATATTCCTAAACTAGGAGAATGAATATGATCAAAATGGCAATACTACTCAAATTAATCTTCATATTTAACGCGACCCCTATAAAATTAAATAAAAGAAACATTTTTCACAGATCTAGAAAAGATAATCATAGAATTCATCTGGAATCATAAAGACGCCATATTGCCAAAGAAATCCTATGCAAAAAGACTGAAGTGGGTGGCATCTTACTTCCTGACAAAAATATATTACAAAGCTGTGATAAGCAGCATGATATTGGCGCAAAAACAGACATGAGGACCAATGGAACAGAGTAGAAACTCCAAAAATAAATTTCAAAACATACAGCAAACTGATCTTTGAAAAAGGGTACCAGTCAATCCAGTGGGAAAAGGAAGTCATCATTAGCAAATGCTGCTGGGAAAACTGGATATCCATCTGCAGAAAAATGAATCTAAACCCCTATATGTCACCATTAACAAAAATCAACTCAGAGTGGATCAAAAGTCTAAATGTAAGACCTCTAACTATTAAACTACTAATGGAAAATACTGGGGGAACTCTGGGAAACGTTGCATTAGTCAAAGACTTCTTAAACAAGACCCCCCCAAAGCACAGTCAGTAATCCCCCAAATAAACACGTAGGGTTACATCAGATTAAGGAGTTTCTGCACAGCAAAGGACACAATAATTATTGTGAATTGACAACCCTCAGAATGGGAGAAAATTTTTGTAAAGAATGCTTCAGATAAGGGACTGATAACCTGAATGCACAGGAAACTCAAGCAACTTACCCAAAGATGATTAACCCAATTAAAAGATGGAAAAAAATGAGCTGAATAAACAACCCTCTAAGGAAGACATACAAACAGCCAAAAAGCACATAAAAAAATGCTGAACATCCCTCATCACAAGGGAAATACAGATCAAAACTACAATGAGATACCATGTAACCCTAGTCAGACTGGTGAAGCTTAAAAAACAAAAGGTGATTAAGTGCTGGTGGGGATGTGGTGAAAGAGGAACACTCCTGCACTGTTGGTGGGAATGTAAACTGGAATGCAGTAAAAAGGAAACTCTCATACACTGTTGGTGGGAGTGTAAATTGGTCTAGCCACTGTAAGAATAATATGGAGGTTACTCAAAGACCTTCAAATAGAACCACAATATGAGCCAGCAATTCCTCTCCTGGGTATATACTCAGGGAAATGCTCATGCATTTGCACATCTATGTTTACTGTGGCATTATTCACAATCACTAAGACATGGAATCAACCCTAATTTTCACAAACAGATGAATATGGATTGAAAAAAGTATGGCACATATACTACATGGAATACTATTCAGCCATTAAAAAACAAACCCTGGCATTTGATAGAAAGTGGATGAATATGGAAGGAAGATTTATTGATAGTGAAGCGAGTCAGGCTTCACTATTAATAAAAGAGACATTGTATGTCCCCACTAAACATAAACTGACTGTCCACATTATGGCAGAGACTGAAAGACTGGAAAATATAAAAGCATTGAAACTTATTATGGAGACTGGGGACAAAGTGGAAGGAAACAGAGAGAGGAAGGGTGTAGAAAAGGAGATTTGGGGGATTACTGACTGTATTTCGCAGGTCTTAATTAAGAAGTCTTTGCCTAATGTGACGTCTTCCAGAGTTTCCCCAGTATTTTCCATCAATAGTTTTAAAGTTTGAGGTTTTACATTTAGACCTTTGATCCACTTTGAGTTGATTTTTGTTAATGGTGACATATGGGGGTTTAGATTCTTTTTTCTGCAGGTAGATAGCCAGTTTTTTCTTATACCTTTGAATTTGTAAAGCATTCTTTTGAGCCCTCTCATGTGGTCAATCTTAAAAAACGTACCAAGTGGATGTGTGAAAAATGTGTATTATGTGGGTAGTGAGTGAAAAGTTTTACAGATGTCTGTGATTTGATTTATGATCTCATTTATATCCTGCATCTCTTTGTTTATTTTTTGTCTACATGATCTGCCCAGAAGAGATGTGGTGTGTTGGGATTTCTAACAATTATTGTGTTACACTCTATCTCTCCCTTTAGATCAAGTAGTCTTTCTTTCACATTTGGGTACTCCACTATTGGGTGCATAGATATTAATAAGTGTTTTATCTTCTTGGTGGATTATCTCTTTTTGTATTATGTAGTGTTCTTCCTTGTCTCTTCTTTTTTTTCAGGTTTTTAAATTTAACTTTATTATCATTTTTATATTACATTTAATCACATGTATCTTCACAGTGAATTACATTTCTTTTTCCAGCACAATTACCATGAATATCAGTCAAGACAAAGACATTACTATCCACATCATCATTATCAAATAGCTTTTCATCATTTTCTTCAAATTATTATTATTATTATTATTTATTTCCATTATTTTTTAAGCATTCAGTCACTATATATCATCTGGCTTGTAAAGATAATTTACCCAACATGAAATAGTATTGTCTCTTCTTACAGTTTTTGTCTTAAAGTTTATTTTGTCTGATGTCAGGACCATGACTCCAGCCCTCTTTTGATTTCCATTTGCATGGAGCGTCTTTTTCCAGTCCTTTACTTTCAGTCTATGCATGTCTTTTTCCATGAGGTATATTTCTTGCAAACAACATAAAGAGGGCTCCTGTTTTTGTTCTATCCTTTCACCCAGTCTGTGTCTTCTAATATGAGAATTTAATCCACTAATATCTAATGTTATAGATATTTGCAGACTTATTCCTGTCATTTTGTAAGCCATTTTCTTGGCTACTTCATGTTCTTTCATTTCTATTTTTTTCTCTCTTTTAGTGTTCCTGATATATATAACTCCTTTCAGTACTTCTTGAAGAATTGATCCAGTGTTGGTAAATTCTTTCTGGTTTGTTTATTTGAGAATTTTTTCCCCTCATTTGAAGGATAATCTTGCCAGGTATACTATTCTTGGTTGAAATTGTCTTCTTTTCAGCACTGTGAATATCTGCCCGTTCCTTCCTTATTTGCATTGTTTCTATTGAGAGGCCTGTTATTAGCCTATTAAGATAACCTTAGTAAATAACTTCACATTTCTCTCTTGCTATTTTTTAGAATCTTGTCTTTGCCTTTGATTTTGACCAATCTGGCAATAATGGGCAGGTGGGATGATCTTCTTATATTGACTCTATTTGGTATCCTTTCTATTTCCTGTGTCTGGATGTCTGAATGTTTCTCTAAGTCTGGAAAGTTTCTGCTAGTATCTCATGAAATCAGTTTTCTATGCCCTTATCTAATTCTTCACCTTCTGGACTGCTAATTATTCAAGTATTTGGGCCTTTAATGGTATTTATTATTTCCATATGTTGTCCTCATGTTTGTTTGTTTGTTTGATTTAATTCTTTTTGGTGGCTTCGTCTGAGTCAGAGGCTTTGTCTTCTAGATCAAAAATCCTATCCTCTGCATTGTCTAATTTGCTACAACTACATTTTAGGGAGGTTTTGGTTTCATGTATTATGGTCTTCATCTCTAGAAGTTCTGCTTGATTCTTTTCATGGTATCTATCTCTTTATGGAGTTCTTCGAGTCATGGAATGACTTTCTCATCTCCTGGGGTTGGCTGCCTGTTTTCTCTTGAATCTCACAAAGTTTAGTTATGGTATTCTTTGCCTGACATCCTGGTCATTTCCTCTGGATTTTATTTTTCCCCCATAGTTGGAAATGAATTCTTGTGTTCCCTTGTGTGGGAAGTATTTCCTGGATTTTTCACCATTGAGGCTCTTCTGTGATTTGCGTGATGTATTTACTTCGTACTAATTCTTTGGAATAGTTTTTATAGCCATGTGCTCATGTGCTTCCCTTTGTTGTGAATCAGCTCTGTGCCAGTTCCTTTCTTCTACTGTGGTTTACAATGTGGTATTCATAGCACGAGTCTTGGGTTCAGATGTCTAAATAGGAGTTTCTTTCTTTTTACTGGTGGGTTCAGGCGG
>NW_006202134.1:184500-185927 GCF_000334495.1 Tupaia belangeri chinensis
GCCCCACAGTATTTATGTCTTTTGTCCTATATACCTAGACCTCTCTAGTCCCTGTGTGGGTGGGGGCTTCTACCCTTCTTTAGACCTGCCTCCTGCACCCTAGACTGTGCAAAGGACTTCAGGTGGAGAAGGGGTGCTAAAAGGCCTGATTTTCATCTGCTCCTTCTATCTCTGAAACTGTAGGATCTGGATTGGGGGTACTGGGTTTCAATCAGCCCTGTTTCCCATACTCTAGACTGAGAAAGGGACTTCAGGTGAAGAATGGCCCTCATTTTCTTTATTACTACCTGATATTAGGTTACATGTGTATCTCAAATCACACCACTTAATTGCATTATGAAAGAGAGCACCTCAATTATTTAAGTAATATATACTTAGGAGAAAAGTTGTTTTTTCTTAGGACTTAAGATTGATGAGAATAAAACTTTAGAAAAAGAGTGTTACTAATAACTTCTAAAAGTATCACTAATATATTTATATTTTCTAGTTACGATATTTATAAAGATGATAAATATATAAATAATTTACTTTTAAAATTAATATATTGGCAAAATATTGTCCTGAAAAAATATTTTAACTTAAATAAAATAATAGTCTCTTAAATGCTCCTTTTTTCTCAGTTTGGGGATGTGGGATTAACCATTGCCTGTGAGTGAGCCTGTGAGTGAGCCTGTGAGTGAGCTATGCTCCCTTTAGCAGTAATAAAACCAGCGTTTGTATATTGGATTAATGCAATATCAGCAGTTGCTTAGGATTTGCTAGGAGCAATTTAAAGTGACTCCGAACACAAATGTTGTCATAGCACTTAGCCTGAGGACCAAAACACTTAATGAGATGCCCTAGAGGTAGTGCCTAAAGTGCTTTTACATTTTTTTCCCTATGATAGAACATGGGCACTATAGAGAGTATGGGGGCACCTTCCTCAGGCCTTGGTCATGCTGTGATCCCCTTCCACTAGGCTTCCAGCCTGGCAGGACCCCAGGCACTCTGCTGGCATATTTTCAGGCTGACTAGGCAAAGGACTCCAATTGTGGTTGGCATTTGGCTTCCTACTTCCTGTTGTGCCAGGTTTTAGACTTTATAGATTTTAAATTAGTGTGGTAGCCTTCCATATCACCATATATGTATTTATCTGTTTCTGTATAAACAGGTGTAATTTTTTTTTGGGGGGGAGAGGTTTTCGCTATAGGGCACATGCACTCGCCAGACAGACAGACAGAGACATAGAGACAGAAGGCAAGAAATCATCCCCCAGGGGAGATGGTCACGCCGCAATCCCTTCTCCTCTATTCTCCGCTCAAGATCTTGGGCACGCATGCACACGCGCCCAGCATGAGTTTTAAGCCACCAGGTCCGGGACGCGAACCACGGTCAACTACGTGGGAGTCCAGCGACATAGCCATTACGCTAACTGCTGGTTCCCCAAC
>NW_006202134.1:185997-200567 GCF_000334495.1 Tupaia belangeri chinensis
CACAAAAGTACACCCTTATGGAGCATGGTCATACCACAGTCCCTTCTCTGTTTCTCTCTCCTTTTAGGATTTTGGGCATACACATTCACCCAGTGTGTTTCTCAAGCTGCCACATCAGGGACTCAAACTTTGTACTAGGCTATGTTCCTTCCATCCTAACCACCATGCCCCAGACAAACCCCAAGATATAATTTAATACAGTGAAATGTATTTAGTAGTGTAATTAAATATAATTGAGTACACAGAATTTCTGTAACTTATGTGTGGGGTTTTTTCCCTACGTACAACGAACAGTCAATTCTGTGGCCGAAACCATCTGGTGTCCTCCAGTTCATTTCAGCTCTGACACAATCTACTTGGCAGTCATGTTAGATCCTCCAGGTTGAGGCTCACTCTTTAAGATTGCTGCCTCCTCCAGGCTAGCTCTCTTGCCTAGTGGTCAAGGTAGCTGGGTCCTTCATGGCTGACCATGCAGTTTGAATTTGAGCCACAGTGGCTTGAAAAACAGGCTGGGTGCATTGCGCATGCATGCCCCAGATCCTGATAGGGTGGAAAAAATGGAATAGAAGGGATTGTGGTGTGATGATGTCCCATTGGGGGTTGGTTTATCCCTCTCCCTCTCCCTCTCCCTCTCTCTCTGTCTCTCTCTCTCTCTCTCTGGTAAGTGCAGGTACCCACAGTTAATGTAAAAAAATCCTGCCCTCCCCCAACTTTAGATGGCAGGTTCAAATCCCAGGTAGTTATTACCTGTGTTTCCAACCCTTAACTATATATTGGGGTTCCCACAATTCCCTCCTTGTGTTAGGGCTGATTAATTTGCTGGAGTGACTCACACAGCTCAAGGAAATAGTTTTGTTTACTGGTTTGTTATGAAAAATATTGCAAAGGTTACAGGTGAACACCAAGTGAAGAGATCCACAGGATGTCAACCTGAAAAGGAAGGTTATGGCAAAGTGAAGCAGAAGAATTTATTGGTTCCAGGGTTAGGACATTCATCCAAACATGACAGAATCCAAGTGGCCCCTAATAATGTATACCTAGGTCATACTGAATTGGCCTGGATAAACCACAAGAATCTCCCCATCTCAAGATCCTTACTTGAATTATGCATGCAAAATCTATTCAGCCATATAAGTTGACATGTTCATAGGTTCAGGGTCTTAGGAGGTGGTCATCTTTGGGGGACCCTTATTCTATTGACCACAAGAGCTTAGGTGCTCAATGGGCAGATTATGATGTGGTGCTATAAGCATCTTATCAATACTTATACTTACAGAGGTAAGTGTGCCACAACATCACAAAGGCATTGGTGGTCATGGTCTCTTGAAAATGAGCCAAGGTGGGGTAGGCAGGGCCAAGGGACTGTTATTTTTATTGGAAGCCTTGTGGTACTTTAAACCATGTGCGTCTAATGCCGTGATGATGAAGATAATGACCTTGTCAGGCACAACTCACATCTAATAGATCACAAGCAGGTGGATCCCCAGAACTATGCAGCTTGGTGGCTGTGATTAACAATGCTATGTTATATACTCGAATTTGCTGAGATGGCATATCTTATGTGTTCTCACCATATCCACAAAAGGATAACTATGTGAGGTCTTGGATATCTTGAATAGCTTGACCGTGGCCATCATTTCACAGTGTTAATAAATCAAATAGTCAAGTCATCAGCAGCTTAAACATCTCCTGTAGACTCAGATCCATGAAACCACTGATCTCCTCAGTATCTCTATTTGGACATACCCAAATCATCTTGAAGAGACTCTCCATTTCCAAAATGGATTTCAACCTCTAAACTTGATAGAAACTCTTCTTGAAACTTCCAGTTACCAAGACTAGCACAATTAATCACTTCTCCATTGCTCAGATGAGAAATCAGAGAACTCCTTCCATTCTCTTTCTCTCTCCAAGGTAGCAGCTAGCTAGGCAGTGCTTCTTCAACCTGACAGAGTCTCAGCATCTCCATTCTGTCTCCCTCCATCCCAGCTACCATCATCTCTGTGTGGACCTCCACAATGGCTGATGCCCCACATCCCCATGAGTTTCTTCAGACCAGCTCCCCATCACAATTATCCTGATCTCTTCAAAGTGTACACAATGTCCTCTCACTGACCAACTGTGCTTTAAGTCTAGTCTGCTAACCCTGACTCTGTCCACCACTCCAGCTTTTTGTTTATGCTCCCTGTCACTTTCTGGTCTCTACTCACCTGGTCAAACCTCTCCCATCTTAAAGGCTATGCTCCCTTTTGTCCCAGGGTCTTTGTACCTGCTGTGCCTCTCTGCCTTGTTAATGCCCATTCAAACTTCACACATCTACCTAAGTTTCATGTCCTCAAAAAGACTTCCCTGACCCATGTCTAGATCAGTTCTCAGTGTTCAATGCTCCCATGCATATGTAGTGCTTTTCCTTCCAGCCAGCCTCTCAGAGGGGGGCGTTTAGGTCACAAAGACATATTTCCTAATAGTCGAGGCATGTCTTGCTCACAGGGCTGTATGCCATCTGGGAGTGAGAATCCTGTCTGTTTTCACTTAATTGTCTGTCCTGGCACCTATTCAGAAGGCATTCAGTTACTGTGGAACAGTCCCCACTAGCTGTGTGAGGATTTGGTTAAGAGGTAGCAACAGCAAAGCAGGTACCCAGTAAGAGGGACTCTTGCAGAGGACAGTACTCCTGGGAGAGGTCATACTGGTTTTCACTAGGATGGTGGGACTTGATATGGACAGGAGAGAGTAGAGGGAAGCTGAAGGTGGGCTTTCTGGGAATACCTGATGGATTGGATGTTGAGAGTGAAGACCCAGATCATGTCAGGAGGGATTCTAAATGTCTGGGCTGATTGACCAGAGGAACATAGGGGAGGTTACACATAGGGATTACAAGTGAGTCTTCCGTGACTGGATCCTCCTAGGGTGGTCACAAGTTTATACTTCCTCAAGAGGCTTTGAAATGAGTGGTATCTTAGATCAGTATGCTTTGTGACAGCCATGTAGGAGTCCAGCAACTTAACCACTATGCCATCTGCTGGTCCTGAGAGAGAAATTTTTGATAGTCTTGCTGTGTCCCTTATCCCTTCCCAGCCTCCCAATTAGCCCACAGGCACACGCAACCACACCCAGTTTGAACAGATTGGCCCAGGATCTACACCTGGGCTCCCAGGCATCCTCCAGCCTCCCAAGCATGGGAACTATCTGTATGCCACCATAGCTGGAGCTTTATACATATATGTGTGTGTGTGTGTGTGTGTGTGTGTGTGTATTACAAAATTCTGTTTCAGTAATTTTTAATTTCCCTAGGTACTTGTGTAGCAACTAAAAGAGCCCTATATCTTGTGTATGTGTGTGTATGTGTGTGTCTCCCATCAAGGAAAATCTTCTTTCGGGCTGAATAAAATTTAGAAATGTTTAACAGACATTATCCTTTTTTCTTTTTTAAGATGAGATTTTTGCTATAGGGCATGTGCACTCCCCAGAGAGACAGAAAGCAAGAAATCACCCCCCTCGGGGGGTGGGGGGGACCGCCATGCTTAGACCCTTTCTCCTTCACTCTTCTCTCAAGATTTTACGCATGCCCAGCATGAGTTTCAAGTCACTGGCTTGGGACTCAAACTGCACTCATCCATGTGGGAGTCTGGTGATGTAGCCATTACGCCATCTGCTGGTCCCAATGAACATTGCCTTTTAAAAATGGTTTTAAGAAATACAAACAATGGGAACCAGCAGTTAGCATAATGGCTATGTCGCTGGACTCCCACATAGTAGACAGTGGTTCGTGTCCCAGACCCGGTGGCTTAAAACTCACGCCAGGCGCATGTGCATGTGTGCCCAAGATCCCGAGAGGAGAATGGAGGAGAAGGGATTGCGGCATGACCATCCCCCCTGGGGGGTGATTTCTCGCTTTCTGTCTCTTTGTCTCTCTCTGTCTGGCGAGCGCACACACCCTATAGTGAAAACCTCTCCCCCAAAAAAGAAATATAAACAATGAAACAAGAAACAAATAGTTGCAAAATGTCATCTCCCTCCATTTAATCTGTGAATGTTGTAATAAAACTAATAAACTAATAAAATATTATCTATAATAGTTGGATTGGTATACTATTTAGGTTTTATGTGGTTTATTTTATTGTTTTTATAAACAAAGTGGATGCAGGTAAACATTGTTACTTGTATATATTTATAATAACAACTTATAAAAAAATTAACATGATTGTGTTAAGTGGCTCCATTTCAAAATTATACTTTAGATACTAGAGGCATAATATTTAACTCAAAATACAATACTTATGCTATATAATCTACAGGGTCCAGTGATATGCAAATATATTCATGAGAATCAAATTAATCACTTATACCTCAAAATATTACTTTAAGTTCCCTGTCAATCTCTAAGCAGTGTTTTTTCTCTTCAGAGGATTTTCTCTGCAGTTACATCACATAACTCAGGCAGGGTCTGAAGCTTAATCTGAAGGTTTGAATCTTACCTTCAAGCTATGCATTTTTTTCTTCTTCTTTTTTTTTTTTTTTTTTTGTCTTTTTAGAGAGATTTTTGCTAGAAGGCGTATACACTTGCTGGAGAGATAGAAAGCAAGAAATCACCCCCCAGTGGGAATGGCCATGCTGCAATCCCTTCTCCTCCATTCTCCTCCCTGGATTTTGGGCATGCACGAACACACACCTGGTGTGAGTTTCAAGCTTCTGGGTCCAGAACTTGAACCATGGTTAACCATGGGGGAGTCTAATGCCTTAATCACTATGCTTCCGGTTGGCCCTCCAAGATACCATTTTATTTTTATTTTTTTTCTTTTTATTGGAGAAGTTTTTGCTATATGGCACATGCCCTCACCAGGAAGAGAAAGACAAAAAGCAAGAAATCACGCCCCCCCCAGAGGGATGGCCATGCCACAATCCCGTCTCCTTCATTCTCTTCTCGGGATCTTGGATATGCATGCACACACGCCCAGCGTGAGTTTAAGCCACCAGGTCTGGGACTCAAAGGACAATCGACTACATGAAAGTCCAGCGACATAGCCATTACATCAACTGCTGGTCCCCATGTTATGCATTTTCAAACTGCAGAAATACATGTACAATTTAGAAACTAATTTGTCCTATGAGCTCTTCCTTCATTGCATTTTTTTCCCCACACTTCTCTTCCTTTTCTTGGTTCCCATAGTACAAATTGAAGCTCTCTTCATCAACTGCACTTTTCAGATCCATGTCTGACCCATGGTCAGGATGATCGTCATTTTCTGCTTCCCTTTTTAGCTCCACTTCCAAGTTCCCATGATCCCTAGGGAAATCTGACAAGTGTATGGTGGTGACTAGCTAGTTTCCAGCCTAAAGTTTGATTGACTCAGGCAATCTTTAGTGTATAGCTTAATTGTATTGTATATTCATGAGACCCAACCTCTTTTCCCTTTTCTTTGCTTTGACCTTGAAGTGTCTTGGTCAGGAACTTGTGGACATTTTTCAAAAATGACTGTTTTCTCTCAAATTGTCCTCTACTTTTATCTGAAGTATTTCTCTGTTCTTTGATCTTTCTAAGATCTGTCCTATGTCAGTCACATGGGAGGTTTAGGAGGCTCACTTTTCTGTGCTTTTTCCAGGAAGTCTGCGGAGCCCTGTGGGGAAAACCTCATATATAATGTGGACTATAATGTGGGAAGCCCATCTTCCACCATGGGCGACCTGAGAGCCTCCTCGGCTTGTGTCATGAGTCCAGTGTTCTAACAGCCGTCTCTGTGAACTTGGTCAACAGAGCATCTTTTGCTCAACTCTTTTCCTGGTCTATAGAAGTGTCTTGACTATTAAGGCCACCACAGCTACACAAGCCAGCACCACCCAGGGAAGTCCAGGGGTCCTGGGGGATCATCTCAAGCTCTTGGTCATCAACAGTAGAGTGGCCCACAGCTGCCCCAAGAGTGGCTGGAAGGTTATTTCACCAGGAAACAGAAGACTCTCCCTGGTTTCCACAGGCTCTGAAGCTCCACCTCTAGTCACCAGTAGCCTCTTGGCCACAAATGACCATTCAGAACCCTGTGGAAAATTCTATCTCTAAGGCAGACATGTGCTCAACAATCAGAGCTAGCCATCAGTTGGGGTGAGGGAGGGGATACCAGTGCCCCTGACTCTGCACTGCCCAGTGCACACATAAGAGGTGCTGTCACATAGATTGTGCATGGGCAGGTGAACATGGATGACTACAGCCTGGAACTTGGCCACCCCACACCCTACCTCGCCCTGCAACAAACTAGGACATCAGTCTGAGTGATGCCATATCATTTCCATACACAGAGCCTGCCCTACAAGGACACAGTGGAGGGTGTGTTCCTGGTTGAAGTTAAGTATCCTGACTTACAGTATCCTCTGCCACAAACAGCCTGGTTCTGTCTCAGGATCACTTCTAAAGGCCCATCCTTCATTTGTGTTTGGTCAGTATCAGCAGTTGGGACAGAGGACTGAGGGCTCTTCCCAAAGTTGTTAACCAGGGACCTAGATTTCAATCATAAGAACCCAGTAGAAAGAATTAAGACTGATGGGATCCAAAATGTATTTTTCATGAAGCCAATTTGTCCCCATTCAATCTAAGTGTTTCTAGATGAGGGTAGTTGTGCCCAGGGTGCTGAAATGCTGACCCAGGATTCTTCCTGTGTCCTGCCATCTTCAGCACCTACCTCCCAAGGTGGTCCTGGGGACAGTCTTCTATCCCCCTGAGTCTTCAGAAGTACTCCTCTGTGGAAACACAGGTCACTTTGGCTTAATTTGCATCTTTTATTTCATTAAACCACAGGTCACTCTAGTAGTGTCTCTGTCAGATTCAGACTCAGAGTGTGCCCTGGGACTCAGCCATCAATTTATCCCAGTCCTTTGACCCTGAAGGAAATTAGGGAGCCATAGGCCAAAGCCAGTATGAGATCCAGAGCGGTCCCAGGACTTGGTCTGTGGTGCCCCTTAGATGAAGAGGACAGTAGCTCTGACCAGGTTGGGTGGTAAGGAATAGAGGTCAGAAAACACCTGAGGTTGGGACCAGCAGTTAGCGTAGTGGCTATGTCACTGGACTCCCATGTAGTCGACCGTGGTTCAAGTCCCGAACACGGTAACTTAAACACACGCCAGGCGTGTGTGTGTGCCTGCCCAAGATCCTGAGAAGAGAATGGAGGAAAAGGGAGTGCAGCGTGGTCATCCCGCCAGGGGGTGATTTCTCGCTTTCTGTCTTTCTGTCTCTGTCTTTCCGGCAAGCACACACACCCTATAGCAAAAACCTCTCAAAAAAGAAAAGAAAAAAAGAAAGAAAAGAAAAGAAAATACCTGAGGTGATTATCACTAGTTTGGTTTTAAGTGGGATTTATTTATTTATTTCCTGGAAGAATTTTACATTTAAAGAAAAACTTAAGAGAGAATACAGAGAGATCACATAGACCCTTTGACCCCGCCACAGTATTTCCTATTGTCACCACCTTGCACTGGGTGGGACATTGATTAGAGTGTTAACCCAGTGTTCATACGTTATTATGCACTTAAGTCCATAGTTTACATCAGGCTTCACTCCATGTTGTCCAGCCTTGTGAGGTTTGACAAAAGCGTGATGTCATGTATGCACAATTACAATGAAGTGCAGAATAATTTCACTATTTGAAGATCCCCATGGATCTGCTTATATATCCCTCTGTCCTCTCCTCAGTTCCTAACTATCTTCCTTGCTCTGTGGTGTGCTGTGTCTTATGTTAATCCAGCTACTCCAGCTTTCTTGTGATAGCTGTTAACATGGTGTATCTTTCTTTATCCTTTTGCTTTTAGACTATCTTCATATTTAAAGTGGGCTTTTTAGCATGGTCATTATAGTCAGTTATATGTTGCTTAATAATGAATACCACATTGGGTAATTGGGTAATTTATAAAGAATAGAAGTTTAGGGGCCAGCAGTTGATGTAATGGTTAAGGTGTTGCTCTCCCATATGGCCGACTGAGGTTCCAGTCCCTGACCCAGTGGCTTGAAACATGCAGGGCACGTGTTGTGTGCATGTCCAAAATCTAAGAGGAGAATGAGGGAGAAGAGATTGCGTCGTGACCAGACCCCTGGGGGGTTATTTCTTACTTTCTCTTTCTCTATCTCTTTTTATCTCTCTGGCGAGTGCACATGCCCTATAGCAAAAATCTCTTTTCAAAAACAAAGAATAGAAGTTTATTTTTCTCAGGGTTTGAAGATTCAAGGTCAGAGGACCCCATCTGAGGAGTGTCTTCTGGTGGATGGGGAAACTTTGCAGTCTAGAGGTGGCCCAGAGCATCACATACCAAAAGCTTATGTGTGTCTATTTCTTTTTTTTTTTTTAAGAGGTTTTTGCTATAGGGTACGTATGCTCACCAGAAAGAGAGACAGAAAGCAAGAAATCACCGCCCGGGGGGATGACCATGCCTCAATCCCTTCTCCATTCTCCTCTTGGGATCTTGGGCACACATGTATGCATGCCCAGTGTGAGTTTAAGCCACCGGGTCTGGGACTCGAACCATGGCCGACAACATGGGAGTCCAGAGACATAGCTACTACACCAACTGCTGGTCCCCAATTTCTTTTTATAAAGCTACCAGGAAGAAATTATAGAAACCCTACCATGCAGACATTATCTAATCTAACTTTCCAAAGCCCCCACCTTTCAGCACCATGACTAGATTAAGTCTCTACTTCAGTAACATTGCAATTTCATTCCAAATTTCAATATATGAATTTGTAGGGGATACATTCAAACTATAGCAACAACATTAAGGGGTCTTCAAAAGTTGACAGAAATGCATATTACAAAAGAAAATTATGCATGTATTTAAAAATGCTTGCACTGGGACCAGCAGTTGGCATAATGGCTATGTAATGGACTTCCGTGTAGTAAATATGGTTCAAGTCTCAGACCTGGTGGATTAAACTGTCGCCGGGCTCATGTGCATGTGTGCCCAAGATCCCGAGAGAACAGAGAAGGGATTGTGGCATGGCCATCCCCCCTGGGAGGTGATTTCCCTCTCTCTGTCTCTCTGTCTCTGTCTTTCTGGTGAGTGCATGTGCCCTATAGCAAAAACCTCTCCAAAAAATAAATAAATAAAAATGTTTGCAACAAAATAAACTCATACATTAATTCCATTTTCCATATTTTTTAATTCCCCTCATATAGTCAAGTCCTGTTCTGCCATCCACTTAGACAGTCTCTGCTATTTAATTCATGCATCAAACCATTAGCATGCAATGGGTGTTTATAGGAGGTCAGTCATGATGACCATTCCTAGACATTTGGTTGGGTTCTTGGACCCACCTTCATGGACTTTTCTTGGCCAAGATGCAGAAAGACCACATTCCACAGTAAAGGCCATACTGGAAGATGGCCCAACACAGCCCCACAGACCACTGGAGGGAAGACCCTCTTTCTGAGGGTGGTTTGGGGACTGGAAGCTGGCCTTTGTCAAGCTGGAGGAGTAGGTATACCTTCCTATTCAACTCTCTAAAGAACCTGTTATTTCTCATGAAGCTGGAGAGCAATGATGTTGGTCCTGTGTTAAGAGGGTGACTTCACAGCTAGGTTGTTCTCTGTTTGAGGCTGGCTGACCAGACCTAGGAAGCTGTAGAACAACAGCACTTCTTAGCAGTTTACCATGCTCACATCTCTCATGGTCTGAAATTTTATCACAAGCTTCATAGGCAGTATACTTAATCCCTAGTACAAGTGCTGAGAGAAGCAACCCCTTGAGAGTATAGGTTTATAGTAAGTTTTGAAATTAGGAAGTATAATCTCTTCAAGTTCATTCTTTTTCAGTATGACCTAGATTACTCAAGGTTGAAAAAGAGTTTCTCATAACAGAAGAGTTTGCTGAGGATTGTATTGGGATTGTGATTCATCTGTTGTTCACATCAAAAAGAACTGACCTAGGGAACCAACAGTTAGTGTAATGGCTATGTCGCTGGACTCTCACGTAGTTGACTGCAGTTTGCGTCCCAGACCCAGTGGCTTAAAACTCATGCCGGGTGCATGTGCATGCGTGCCCAAGATCCCAAGAGAAGAATGGAGGAGAAAGAATTGCAGCGTGGGGGTGATTTCTCGCTCTCTGTCTCTCTGTCTCTCTCTGTCTGCCTGGCGAGTGCACGTGCCCTATAGTGAAAAACCTTTCAAAAAAAAAAAAAAGGAGAAGAAGAAGAAGAAGAACTGACCTGTAAATACTGTGATCTTTTTATTTAAAACAGTTTTTAAATATTGGGACCAGCAGGTGGCATGGTGGTTAAGGGCACTGTAGACTCCCACATGGGCGACTGCAGTTTGCATCCCAGACCTGGCCAATTGCTTTCTCGCTCTCTCTCTCTCTCTCACTCTGTCCCTCTCTGGTCAAATAAATAAAATAAATAAATATAAAATAATTTCTTAAATTTTATTTATTTATGTATGTATTTACTTATTTATTTATTTTGCTAAAAGATGTGCATGCTTATCAGAGGAGAGGAGAAAGCACCCCTCACAAGCAATGGTCATGCCACAGCTCCTTCTTCATTCCTTTGTCCTTTCAGGGGTTTGCACACACTGGACACACACGTACACACGTATCCAGTGTGCTTCTCAAGCCGCAGGCCCCAGGACTCCAACTGCACAGCTAACCATGTATGATCTAAGTGTCTTAACCACCAGTCCACGGAGCCAATACAGTACTGTTTTTTATCACTAAGAAGAAATATGTAACCATTAGTTTAGTATTTTTGCTTTTATTTCTTTAAACAGGTTTCTATAGCTTACTCCACATAGCTCTGTATATATTTTGTTAAACTAATACTTGTATTTCCTCCCTTACTACCCTTCCTTTCTCGCTCTCTCTCTCTCTCAATGTACTATAACTGTTATTGTTTTTGTTTAAAAATCCAATTATTTTTTAGTGGTATATAGACTAAGCAGTTTCTTTGTATATTCACTTAAACTTTGCTTCTTGTTATCCTCATCAATTGTAATTATGGCACAGGGTAATGGGTTCCATTACTGCCTGAGTATTCAAAATTATAATGCCAAATAACCTGAACACTGAATTTCAGAGATGCAGCAAGAGGACTTGGAGTGAGTCAGTGCCCTTGATCACCGCTTGCAACCCTGACAATCCTTCTCTGTGTCCTGTAGCCTGCAGGGGGTGCCCAAACCCACTGATTCTCTGCCTGGTGCTCATGCATGCTCTGTTTGCAGCCCTGAGCACTGAATATCTACAGAGAGGAGAGGTTGTCTTTTCCCTTGAGACCTACCTGAGGTGCCTACGAATGTCATTGATTCCAGGTCAATGTAAGGAAAATGCTCCTGTCCCTATGGTGACATCTTAGGGGATGATTTGCTGGGGACTCTTCTTACAAAATGAGAGCAGAAGCTTTCCTTTTCTATAATTAACTCCTTCCTTCCTTCCTTCCTCTCTCTCTCTTTTTGCTTATCATAATCTTATTTATATTACATTGAATCACATATAACTTTACAGTGTATTACACTTCTTTTTCCAGAAGGAATACCATGCATATCAGTCAATACAGAGATTAAAATCCCCATGATCATAATCCAATATTTTTTCATTATTTTTCATTATTTTATTATTCATTTTTCATTATTTTTTCCCAGATTATCATTATTATTCCAATTATTTTTTTAAACATTCGATTGCTATTTATCATTTTACTTGTAAAAAGACTTTACCCAACATGAAATACTTCTCAGACCAGTCCAGTTAAGAACAGTATATACATCATCATCAACAGGTAATAAAACATTTCTATGTCCCAATCATGCCATGCCTCTCTATTTCTTCTGTTGCTATCCTTTTAAATATTCTTCTCTTCTCCTACCCCGTTCCATAGTGTCTCCATCATTGATAACTTCAATGTTTTTATGCCCTCTGATATTTCAATCTTTACCATAAAGTGTAGATAGTCAGTATATATTAAGTAGATACATAGAATATCTTTTATATCCTGGTTTGCTTCACTCAGCAATAGATCCTCCATATTCGACCACTTTCTATCAAATGCCACATTCTTTTTCATTTTATGGCTGAGTAGTATTCCATAGAGTATATGTGCCACAATTTTTCAAGCGATTCGTCAGTTCTGTAGACATTTGGGTTGGTTCCATGTCTTAGTGATCATGAATAATGCTTCATTAAACATTGATGTGCAAGCGCTTTTCTGACTGAACATTCCCTGTCCTTTGGGTAAATATCCAGAAGTGGGATTGCTGGATCAAGTGGTAGTTCTGTTTGTAGATCTTCAAGGAACCTCCATATTATTCTCCACAGTGGCTGAACCAGTTTACATTCTCACCAACAGTGTAGGAGAGTTCCCTTTTCACCACATCTCTGCCAACACTTATCACTTTTTATATTTTTAATCTATGCCATTCTGACAGGAGTTAGGTGGTATTTCATTGTGGTTTTAATATGCATCTCCCTTATGATGAGGGATGTTGAGCATTTCCTCATATGCTTTTGGGCTGTTCATATGTCTTCCTTAAAGAGTTTTGTTCAGCTCATTTTCCCATCTTTTAATTGGGTTAAACTTTTTTTTTTTCATGTAAGGTGCATGAGTTCCCTATGTATTCTGGTTATCAGTCACTTGTCTGAGTCATGTTTTACAGAAATGTTCTCCCATTCTGAGGATTGTTGATTCACACTTATTGCTGTGTTCTTTGCTGTGCAGAAACTTCTTAGTCTGATATAGTCCCACTTGTCTATTTTAGGGATTATTGTCTGTGCTTTGGGAGTCTTATTTAAGAAGTCTTTGCCTACTCCAATGTCTCCCAGCGTTTCCCCAGTATTTTCCACCAGTAGGTTTATAGTTTGAGGTCTTAGGTACAGATCTTTGATCCATTTAGAGTTGACTTTTGTTAATGGTGAAAGATGGGGGTTCAGTTTCATCTTTCTTCAGGTGGATACCCAGTTTTTCCAGCACCTTTTACTAAAGAAGTTTTCCATTTCCCAGTGGATTCATTGGTATCCTTTATCAAAAATCAGTTAGCTGTAAGCTTTGGGGTTTATTTCTGGGATCTCTATTTCAGTCCATTGGTTCACATGTCTGTTGTGTGTGTGTGTGTGTGTGTGTGTTCTATTTGTTTGTTTTTTGCCAATACCATGCTGTTTTGATCATCACAACTTTATAGTATATCTTGGGATATGCCACCCACTCCACTCTTCTTGCGCAGGATTGCTTTGGCAATACCAGGTCTTTTATGATTCCAGAAAAAGTCTGTGATTGTCTTTTCTAGATCTGCAAAGAATGTCCCTTTTTTTTATTGGAATAGTATTAAATATGTAGATTAATTTGGGTAGAATTACCATTTTGATTATATTAATTCTACCAATTCAGGAACATGGGATGTCCTTCCACTTCTTTATGTCACTTTCAGTATTTTTTAAAAGATTTTCATAGTTTTCTTTGTAAAGGTCTTTTCCTTAGTTAGATTTATCCCTATGTTGGTTTTGTATCCTACCATTCTACTGTATTCACTTATTACTTCAAAAAGCTTTTCCATGGAAATCTTTGGGTCTTCTAAGTATACCATCATGTCATCTGCGAATAAAGATATTTTCAACTCTTCTTTGCCTATTCGAATGCCTTTTTATATTGTTCTCTTTTCTGATTGCATTAGCTAAGACTTCCAGCACTATATTAAAAAGCAGTGGAGAAAATGGGCAACCTTGCCTACTACCAGTTTTTAGTAGAAAAAATTTTAACTTTCCCCCATTCAATATAATGTTTGCTGTAGGTTTTTCATACGTGGCTTTTATTATGTTGAGAAATGACCCTTCTATACTAATCTTACTAAGGGTCTTAATCATGAAAGGATGTTGTATTTTATTCAATGCTTCGTCTGCATCAATTGAAATGATCATATAATTTTTATCTTTCTTTCTGTTAATATAGTGTATTATATTTATGGTCTTGTGTATGTTGAACCACCCTTGCATTCCTGAAAAAAAAAAGCCTACCTGGTCGTGATGAATAATCTTTGTTATATGTTGTTGAATACAATTTGAAAGGGTCTTGTTGAGAACTTTTGCATCTATATTCATCAATGATATTTGTCTGTAGTTTTCCTTTTTTTGTCATATCCTTATCTGTTTTGAGAATGAGGATTATAGGGGCTTCATAAAATGAATTTGGACAATTTCCTTCCTTTTGAATCTTTAGAAATAATTTGAGTAGGATAGGGATTAACACTTCCTTAAGTTTTGTAGAATTCAGAAGTGAAGCCATGTGGAACTAGGCTTTTCTTTGTTGGGAGGTTATTTATTACTGATTCAGTCTCCTGGCTTGATATGGGTCTATTCAGATTTTCTATGTCCTGCTGATTCAATAGTGGTAGATTATATGCACCCAGGAATTTGTCCATTTCTTCCAAGTTCTCTCTCTCTCTCTTTTTTTTTTTTGGCATATAGTTGCTCATAGTATCCTCTAATGATATTTTATATTTCTATTCTGTCTGTTGTAATGTCTGTTTTATCACATTTTTTATTTATCTGGTTTCTTTCTTCTTTTCTTTTCTTTTCTTTTCTTTCTTTTTTTTTTTTTTGAGAGTTTTTTTTTG
>NW_006202134.1:200602-210571 GCF_000334495.1 Tupaia belangeri chinensis
AAAAAAAGAGACCCCCCCCCGGGGGGGGGGGGGGTGGTCACGCTGCAATCCCTTCTCCTCCATTCACCTCTCAGGATCTTGGGCACTTACTCACAGGTGCCCGGTATGAGTTCTAAGCCACCAGGTCTGGGACACGAACCGCAGTCAACTACGTGGGAGTCCAGCAACATAGCCATTACATTAACTGCTGGTTCCCTGGTTACTTTCTTCTTTATCAGTCTAGCCAATGCTGTGTCGATCTTATGAATCTTTTACAAGAACCAGCTTTTTGTTTAATTTATTTTCTGTTTGATTTATTAATTTTCTATTTCATTTATTTCTGTTCAAACTCTTATTTCTTTTCATCCGGCATTTTTATTGTTGTTGTTGTTTTTCCAATTCCCTGAGTCATGATGTTAGGGTATCTATTTGCCACCTTTCCATATTTTTCTTATGCACACTAATTGCTATGAATTTCCCTCTTATGAAAGCTTTTGCTATGTCTCATAGATTATGGAAACTTCTTTACTCATCATGTGTTTTCATAATTTTTTTGATTTTAGACTTAATATCTTCAGTAGTGAAGAAGTCATTCAGAAATAGGTTGTTCAGTATCCATGTGTTTGTATGTTTTTGAGGGTGTTTCTTGAAATTAATCTTGAGTTTAATTCTATCATGGTCAGAGAAGATATTGGATATATTTATATGCCTTTCACTCTGTAAAGGCTTGATTTGTGTCCTAGCATATGGTCAATCTTTGAAAAGTTTCCATGCGGGACCAGCAGTTGGTGTAATGGCCATATTGCTATACTCCCATGTAGTCAACCACAGTTCACGTCCCGGACCTGGTGGCTTAAAACTCACGCCGGGCGCGTGTGCGTGTGTGCCCAAGATCCCAAGAGAAGAATGGAGGAGAAGGGATTGTGGCATAGCTATCCCCTCTGGGGGATGATTTCTCGCTTTCTGTCTCTCTGTCTCTCTCTGTCTGGCTGGCAAGCGCACGTGCCCTATAGCAAAAGCCTCTCCAAAAAAAGAAAGAAAAGAAAAGTTTCCATGCTGGGGTGAGATAAGTGTATATTTTGTCATCTTATGGTGGAAAGTTCTATAGATATCTATCAAGTTCATTTGACTTATAGTATCATTTAAGTCCTGTATCTCTGTGTCTATTTTTTGAATAGAAGATCTGTCTAAAGGAGATAATAGTGTTGAGATCCCCAACAATTACAGTGTTGTTCCCTATCTCTCCTTTTAGCTCCACCAGTCTTTCCTTCACATATTTAGGTGCTCCTGAGTTGGGTGCATAGATATTTATAAGCTTTATATCTTCTTGCTAGATTACCCCATTTACTATTATATATTGCCCTTCTTTGTCTCTTCTTACAGTCTTTGTCTTGAAACCTATTTTGTCTGAAATAAATATCACAGTTCCAGCCCTTGTTTGATTTCCTTTTGCATGGAATATTTTTTTCCAGCCCTTTACTTTTAGTCTATGTATGTCTTTATACATAAGGTGCGTTTCTTGTAGGCAACATATAGAGGGTCTCTGGTTTTTTTATCCATTCAGCCAGTCTGTGTCTCTCTTTTTTTTTTTTTTAACTTTTTAAATTCATTATCATTATTCAATTTTGACCAGAGAGACAGACAGACAGAAAGGGAGAATGAGAAAGCAAGCTGCTAGGTCCAGGACTTGAACCATGGTTGGCCATGTGGGAGTCCAGCGCCTCAGCCACCACACCTCCTGCCAGTCCCTATGTCTCTTTATTGGAGAATTTAACCCATTGACATTCAATGTTGTTACCGATATTTCCGGACCTGTTCCTATCATTAAGTGAGCATTTTCTTGGTTGCTTTTTGTTTTCTTACAACTGTCCACCTGACTTTTTAGTTTTCTAGTATAGCACTCCCTTCAGAACCTCTTGAATAACTGGTCTGGAGTTGGTAAATTCCTTCAGATTTTGTTCTTATCTTTTTTCCCATATGAAAGATAATCTTGCTAAGTATAGTATTCTTGCTTGAAATTGTTTTTTATTCAACACTTTGAGTATATTTCCCTATTCTTTCCTTGCCTGCATTGTTTCCACTGAGAAGTCTTATGTTAGCCTGTTGGGGTGACCTTTGTAAGTAACTTGACATTTCCTTCTTGCCAACTTTAGTATCTTGTCTTTGTCTGTTGTTTTTGCCAATATGGTTATGATGTGCTTCGGAGAGGATCTTCTTGGGTTGATTCTACTTGGGAGCCTATGTATTTCTTAGGCCTGGATATTTGAATGCCTTTCCGGGTTTGGAAAGTTCCAGGATTTCATGGAATAAATGATCAATGCCCTTATTATTTTCTTCCTCTTCTGGGATGCCAGTTATCTGGATGTTGGTATGCTTGATGGTATCCAGTATTCCTCGTATATTATCTTCATTTTTCTTGGTTATTTTCTCAGTCTTCTTGATACTTTTTTCTAGGTTCGATGTTTTGTCTTCTATATTCGAGATTTGATCTTCTGCCTGATTTAATTTACTTTTAATACTTTGAAGGGAGGTTTTGATTTCCTGTATCACATTCTTTAACCCTATAAGTTCCATCAGGTTCTTTTTTAAGATGTTTGTTTCTTCTTTCAAATCATGAAAGGACTTCTTCATCTCCTGGAGCTCATTGTCTCTTTTCTCTTCCATTTCAGTTAGTTTAGTCACTGCAAATTTTCTGAATTGCTTATCTGACATGTCCATGACGTCCATTGTATTGACTGTGGGTGATGTGGGCTTGACGATTTACCTTGGGGGAGAAGCATTTTGTTGGTTGCTCATATGTCTTGAGCCTCTGTGATTGCTCCTAGTCATCTGGTGATCTATACATTCCTTCCTGACTTATTCAGGGTACTTCTGAGTGTTAAAAGGTGTGCACGATTAGAAAATGGGTGTTCTCTGTTCTGGCCTGGCTACCTGTTGCTCACCAGTACCATACATTGTTGTCACTGGTACTGGATAATCCAAAGTCCTCCCTGTTTCTAAGGAATGGTGAGCTTTCAGCTGACATAATAAGCTTCACTTCAGAAGAAAAGTCACGTGCTATTCTAAACACTAAAATTCAGAGAGTCCAAAGGCAAGTGGGAAAGGGGCGGAGGATGAGCAATGAGTCCTGGCCATTAGGGCCAGCAGCCACAGTCATCCTGGTGTCTGGTAGTGCTGCTTTCTTGAACTGGTCTCCAGATGGGTTGGGGAGGGGTGCAAGTTTGTCTTAAAGTTCCAAGAAACAAACCTGAAGTCCAGAGACAAGTTGGGACAGAGAGGAGTGATAGGTTCTGGCCCTTAGGGCCTGTAGCCACAAGCAGCCTCCTTTTCTATAATTTCTCATGGTGGTTCTTTACTTCCTCAGGTAACATTTTGCAATAATCACTTTAGGAAAGTGTTCATTTACTAAAAGTGTTTATGGATCAAAATCAGCACAAAAATTATTTTTTCAGGGGAAAATTATGATACAGAGTCAAAGAGAGGGAGATAGGCACAGGTGTGAAATGAATATAAAAACTCCAGCCCCAGGGAAGGGGGTTTGAGAAATGCCAGAGTTTGGCTGCCTTATATCAAAGCATGAGAGGACAGAAGAAACAGACTTGCATTAGTGTATGTACACATTTTTATGTATTTTTACATACTTAATTTTCTATAAATTATAAATAAATTGAAATGCATAAGTTATATTAAAATGGAAGTACTGTTCTAAATTCAACCCACCAGATTCCAACTCACACACCTAGGAGTTTAAGGGTGGCTGAGGGAAAGTGAGCTGAGGTTTCTATGAGGCTGGTTCTGCACTGTTGCTGGAACCCAGAGAATCCAATGGTGCAGCGGGTGGGGAAGAAAGAGACCTCCAGCTCCCAATTTACACACCTGAGAGTTTAAAGGTAGCTGGGGAAAATGAGCTGAGGTTTCTCTGCAACTCCATTACTTCGTTCCACTGAGGCTGGCTCTGCACCATTGCTGAAATCCCAAAACAGTCTTAATCACTACTGTTAAGAGTACATAGATATTTTTCAGATGAGGATAAGTCAAGAAAAATATTCTTTTTCTTTTGTGAAGGATTTGCAACACCAAATAAGTGTGTAGAACAAGGAATAAAAAGAGAAACACACGGTGTTGGATTTATAATAAAATGTACCCATGTTTGTGTGTGCCAAATCTGTCTCTGAGACAGAAGCCAGAGACATCTGTTGACTCTAGGAAAAGAAGTGAGTAATCCAAGAAAACAATGGTAGACTGTGGGAAACTGCACATCAGCGAGTCCGAGAGGTCATTTTCATGAGTCTCTTACTATCGCCATCTTAGGTCTCAGAAAGCAAACAATTACACAGTGCCAAAGGGCTACCTTATGATTAGAGCAGCCAATAACCGCTCACCAATGTGTATATAACCATGATCCCTGACCCACAATAAACGGACAATCCTGAAGAGCAGTAACACTGTGTCATCTCCGTGCTGTTTGTCCCGTCTCTCATTCCTTCCCTCAGGAAACCTGTTCAACTGTCCCACGGGCTGGGACAGTAGACAATCACTTTTTATATTTTTGACAATGTTATATTATTGTATTGGTATTACCTAAGAAAAAATAAGAAGTTTAAGGAAGGAGTAGGCAAACTACCATCTATTTACGTGAATAAAATTTAGCTGAAACACAAATATACACCTTAATTTCCATATGCTCTGGGTGCCTTCCTGTTGTGTAACAGAGATGAATAAAGCATAGACCTTATCATATGCCAGAGTGAAAATATTTATTACCTATAGTTTACAAAATTATTTAAACTGTGCTTTCATTTGTAAATAAATGGATATTTCACAAATTACACCCTATTTTTAGTAATATAATTAAAATAACAATTTCTCCAGAAATTATAAACAAGTAATAATATTTCATTCAAAATGTAAGTGCTTTCAATTTAAATTGTTTTTAATATTTACATTGTAGGAGAGTTTACAAATAGTGACAAAAATGAAAAATTACAGTAAGAAAAGTCTTGTATTATTAGGTGACATACAAAAAAGAAATCAGTAGGAATTAGGGTAGTGAAGAAAGTTAGACTGGATAACAAGGTAAAGTTTATTGCTTTCTGAATATAAATTTAAAACCACTTATTTCTCTTGTCCTAAACAATTATTTTGTGCATTGGGAATAAAATTCTTATCATGAAGAAAACTCAAGAGAGAATAGAGAAGCGATCTAGAATGAATTTATATTCTTGGTAACATCACTGAGCCACAAGATGGGCCAAGCAAGATCCTCATATGCTGAACCAGTTTCAAGAGTTTGGTGTTAGCTGCAGCTAAAAAAATTCTCCCAGTGTCATCAATAAAGAATCTTAATTTAATGTATCTTGGTATTACCTCAGGGGCTTTCTGTACTCTAAAAGACACAGAGGTGACCATTTCCTTCAACATGACTAAGATACATAATTGTTAAACTGAACTGCTGGGTCTTTCCTTTTCTACCACATGCAGAGTGATGTTTCCAGTGCCCAGCTCTAGAGTATCCAAACAGTGAGAGAATGTGTTGCTTCCTCGAGCCTGTGACATTCCTGGCTCTTGAGGATTCTTTGGGGATGCCCATGGCCTGTATAACTCTGTCTTTCTCTGTGATCAAAGATGTGGTTTGGGGGATCTTTTTGAAGCACCAAGACACTCCCATAGTCAGGGCCAGTAATCATGCTCTCAGCTTCATCCTGCTCATCTCCCTCCTCCCATGCTTCCTCTGCTCCTTGCTCTTCATTGGCCACCCTAACAAAATCATCTGCATACTACAAGTCATATTTGGCTTTGCATTCACTGTGGCTGTTTCCACTGTTTTGGTCAAAACCATTACCATGCTTTTGGCATTCAAGACTATGAAGCCTGGAAGAACAATGAGGTGCTTCCTACTATCAGGGACTTCTAACTTTGTCATTTCCATTTGCTCTGATTTAGTGATTATCTGTGGAATGTGACTGGGAACCTCTCTTGCTTACATTGACATAGACTCACACTCTGAGTCCTAAAGCCTTATCATTATGTGCAATAAGGGCTCAGTAACTGCTTTCTGCCTTCTGTGTCCTGGGATACCTGGGATTCTTGGCTCTAGGAAGCTTCACTGTGGCTTTCTTGCCAGAAACCTGAATCATTCAGTGAAGCCAAATTATTCACATTCATCATGCCGGTGTTCTTCAGTGTCTGGAGAACATTTGTCCTTATCTCTCACAGCACTAAGGGGAAGTTCATGGTGGCTGTGGAAATCTCCAGCTTTACCTCCAGTGTAGGAGGGCTCCTGGGCTGCATCTTTGTACCCAAGTGTTACATTATTCTAATAAAGCCTAATAAGAACTCCTGGAAAACTTTTTTAAAAATAGAAGAGGTTTCAGAGAAAATAGCCATTCTGAAGTTTTATTTCATAAGACTGTATTTTTAGGATTTGAACCAAAAATGTTTCCTAACTTTATATTCTTATAAAGTATCCTGTATTTCCCTTATGATGAGGGATGTTGAGCACTTTTTCATATGCCTTTTGGCTTTACGTATGTCATCATTAGTGAGTGTTTTTTCCAACTCCTTCTCCCATATTCTAATAGGGTTGATCATCTTTTTTCCAAACAGCTTCTTTAGTTCCTTGTGTATTCTGGCTATCAGTCCCTTATCTGATGCATAGTTTACAAAAATATTTTCCCATTCTGAGGGCTGTCAATTCACACTAATTACTGTGTCTTTTGCTATGCAGAAACTTCTTAGTCTGATGTAATCCCACTTGTCTATTTTGGGGATTATTGACTGTGCTTTGGGGGTCTTATGTAAGAAGTCTCCCCCTACCCCCGTGTCTCCCAGAGTTCTCCAGTGTTTTCTAGAAGCAGTTTTATAGTTTGAGGTCTTAGATTTAGATCCTTCCACCTTGACTTGATTTTTGTCAAAGGTGAGAGGTAGGGGTTCAGATTCATCTTTGTACAGGTGGTAATCCAGTTTTTTCAGTACCCTTTACTGAAGTGGTTTTCCTTTTCTCACTGTATTGACTGGTACTCCTTCTCAAAAATCAGTTGACTAAATGATTGGGAATTTATCCATGTGGACTCAATTCTGTTCCACTGATCCACATGTCTGTTCCTGTGCCAGTACCATGCTGTTTTGATTACCACAGCTTTGTAGTATATTTTTGGGTCAGGGAGTTAGATGCCCCCCACTCCACGCTTCTTGTGTAGAATTGCTTTGGCAATACGGAGTCTTTTATTATTCCAGACGAATTTTATGATTTTCTTTTCTAGATCTGTGAAGGATGTGTCTGGTACTTTGATTGGCATTGCATTGAATAGGTAGATTAATTTGGGTAGAATTACCATTTTGGTCATATTAGTTCTTCCAATCCAGAAACATGGGGTATCCTTACACTTTTTTTGTGTCATTTTCAATTTCTTTTTTTAGCTTCTTGTAGTTTTCCTTGTGGAGGTCTTTAACTTCTTTGGTTAGATTTATTCCTAAGTATCTTATACTTTTTGTGGCTATGGTAAATGGAATAATTTTTTTCAGTTCTATCTCCATCTGTCTGTTGTTTGTATATAAAAATGCTATAGACTTCTGTTTTTTTTTTCCTTTGGTAATAACTTTATTAGATATAATTCACATATCCCATAACTCACCCATTTGAAGTGTATATGTCAGAGACTTTCAGTATATTGAGTTGAGCAACCATCACCATGATCAATTTTTAGAATACTTTATTACCCTAGAAAGAAACCCTGCACCCCTTAGTCCTCAACCCCAATTCCCTCCTTTCTCTAAGCACTAATCTGCTCTGCCTAGAGGGATGTACCTGCTCTGGGCATTTCTTGTGACCAGAATATACACTGTGTGGACCTTTGTGACTGGCTTTTCGCTTCTCACGTTCTTCCCAAATTCTACCCATGTGTGCCAGGCACTTGACCTCTGCTATCCCACACCATCCTGATGGCGGCCAGAACTGCAGATCCTCTTGTTACCCTTGTTAAATAAGTGAGGCAACTGAGGCAGGAAAAGTAGAATGACTTGTTCACAGCCATACAGTAAGTGACAGAGAAGCATTCAGGCTGCTGCTTGAAGCCTCTATTTCTAAGTCAGCCATTTTTCTACCTATATCTGTATTGCATTGAAACCCATCCCTCAAAGCAAGATCTAACACAGAGAGCACAGAGAGCCGCAGAGTCAAGGCCAGCGGGAGTCTGGGTTCCTCCTCTTCTTCCCTTTCCAGTTAGCCGTGAGACACTCCTATGAAATCCTTGGGCCCTGACTAAAAACTACCATCATAGGCCTCATTTTCTCCAACTCTAAAGTGTGCACAGTAGTTCCTACCCTGCCTATCATCAGGGTTGGTGGACAGGTTAGTTAGACTCTGATTGCAGAGTCTAACCAGATTTTGCTTAGATCTGGAATGAGACCATTCTATTCTTGCCCCCAGCCAGGATGAAGAATGTCTGATTCTTGGGACCAGCAGTTAGCGTCGTGGCTATGTCGCTGAAGTCCCATGTAGTCAACCACAGTTTGAGTCCTGGATCTGGTGGCTTAAACTCACTCCGGACACGTGTGCATGCATGTCCAAGATCCCAAGAGGAGGATGGAGGAGAAGAGATTGCAGCATGGCCATCCCATCTAGGGGGTGATTTCTCACTTTCTGTCTCTCTGTCTCTCTCTGTCTTTCTGGCGAGTGCACATGCCCTATAGCAAAAACCTAAAATAAAAAAAAAAAAAGACAATAGCCAACTTAAATGTCGGGATAGGTCCAGTAACATCGATAATAACATTGAATGTTAATGGATTAAATTCTCCAATCAAGAGACACAGACTGGCTGAATGGATTCAAAAACAAAAACCCTCTATCTGTTGCCTACCGGAAACCCACTTCATGGATAAAGGTATACATAGACTGAAAGTGAAGGGTTGGAAAAAGATTTTTCATGCAAATGGGAACCAAAAAAGAAGTAAAATAGCAATACTAATTTCTGACAAAATAGGCTTTAAAACAAAAACTGTTTGAAGAGACAAAGAAGGGCACTATATTGTAGTAAAAGGGTCAATCAATCGAGAAGATATAATGCTTATTAATATCTATGTGCCTAACACAGGAGTACCCAAATATGTGAAGGAAAGACTGCTAGATCTAAAAGGGGAGATAGACTGCAACACACTAATTGTTGTAGACCTCAACACTGCACTTTCTCCTCTCAACAGGTCATCTAGACAAAAAATAGGTAAAGAGATAAAGGATCTAAATGATATCATAAATCACATGGACTTAACAGATAACTATAGAACTTTCCATCCAAAAAACCTCAAGATACACTTTTTTCTCACCGCCACATGGAACTTTCTTGAAGATTGATCACATTGTAGGGCACAAAGCAAGACTCTACAGATTCAAAGGCATAGAAACTATACCCAGCATCTTCTCCAACCATGATGGAATTAAATTTGATTTTAATTTCAAGAGAAATGCAAAATAACCTACTCCTGAGTGACTCCACAACTACTAAAGAAATAAAGACTGAAATCAAAATGTTAATGGAAGCCAATGACAATGAGGACACGAGTTTCCATAATCTTTGGGACACTGCTAAAGCAGTCATAAGAGGGAAGTTCATAGCAATTAGGACACATAAGAGGAACATAGAAAGAAGGAAAATAGATCACCTAACATCATGCCTCACAGAATTGGAAAAGCAACAGCCAAAAGATCACAAAAACTCCAGGAGTTCAGGAGAAAGGAAATAATAAAGATCCAAGCAGAAGTAAATGAAATAGAAAATAAACGAACTATAATGAAAATAAATGAAAGTAAAAGCTGGTTCTTTGTAAAGATAAACAAAAACGATACATGACTAGTGAGACTTATTATTAAGAAGAGAGAAAGGAACCAGGTGAATCAGATCTACAATGAAGCAGGGAAAATAACAGACATAGTAGAAATAAAAAACATTATTAGAGGATACTATGAACATCTGTATGCCAAGAAACAAGATAATC